>NW_011889680.1:51105-70458 GCF_000151845.1 Pteropus vampyrus
CTGTTTTTCTTCACTCATCAATGTGTTAGAGTTCTTTACACATCTGGAGATCTTTGATTTTAATTTTTTAGCATATCTGGGGTTCTATTCGATTCAGGTGGTAATAGAGTATTTCAAATTACTAAGAACTTCATTGACTTTGTCTTTCTATATATTACTGAAATCATCAAAGCCATGATCATCTATGAAAAAAATTCTGGGAATAAATAAAATGAAACAAATTCAAAAGAGCTGTAAGTTTACAAAAACGAGTGTAATTGCCACATCAAGGTTCAAGATATACTTAATCCTTTGATATTTATTATTCCTATTCATTAGAATGTATTTTGGTGAAGCAAGACATTTCTTGGCCTATTTTTTAAAAAAACAACATGTAATGTCTCTCTGATATTTTCTTTTTAGCAGTTTTAATTAAATAATGCAAAAGGTACATTTGGTTAAATATTTTATAAAAAAATTTCAAGCAAAATTAAAAACTTAGCTAATTTCAACATTTCTACAAATTTAACCAGTAATTATTTTGGTCAAATCCCCCTTTAGCTGAATTAATGACAACAAGGACAAGAGACATTGAAGTATTCTCCTCACCACAATTTTTCAGATATACAGTGAAATACGAACTAACGAATGTGAATTCTATCCTTGTTATATACATAATCTTGCTCCAGGATTACTGATTTTATTAATGTAAAGTAATTAGAACTTCTAGGGATTCTCCCATTCTTTATGGTATATTTAGAATTAACTGTATTTCATAATACTTTTTAAACTAATCTCATGCTTTATTCTTATAGGCGATATAAACAGGCAGTTCCAAATAACAATATATTTAGAGAAGTATAAATAAAAGTATTTTAAAAGGCTTATTTTAATCAGTTTTCTTAGATTTGTGTTATAATGTCAGGTCAGTAGAACACAAAGTTAACTGGAGATTTAAGAAATTACAGAACATTTTCAGAAAAAAAAAATTTCTTTTTTGCCTGAAATATCTTTGAGATTATGTCTTGCAGTGCAGTCTGCAGTTTCAAAAAAAACTGAGAGATTTTTAAATTGAGTGTCAATATTCCAGAGAGATCTCTACCAGATAATGCTAAATACAGTTCTTGAAACATAATATAGGAAAGTACACAAAAATATCACTGCTGTACAACATATAAAACCTGCTATACAAAATACAAGCTTGACTCAAAAGATAATATTCCATATCATACACTGGATTGTTACACATTTAATTATCTGAAAGACATGCAGGAATTAAATAAATTTATAATGCTACTAGAGTATGATCAGTCTTTGAAATATATGCACAGCCAGTGAATTGAGGAAAGGAAAAATGATTTAGTCATTCACCAAATAAACTATTTTTCCTAATGTATCATGTCCAAGGGCTTAAAATGCGTAAAAAGTCCTCAAACTTTTTCCTAAAATAAATTTTCAATTAGGTGAGCCACTTTTTATCTACTTTGAAGGGCTGAAATTCCTCATTCTCTAAATACCTATAAACTTGGAAAAAATAGTTCCATTTCTATTGGAAGCAATCAAAATTAAGGCAATCTTAATAAAATTATGTTCAAATTAACAAGTGTAAATTGAATTACTACTATATGAATGAAATGTTTTGAGATCTTCCTTCTGTGACAAAAAAGACTGATTTGTGTAGAGAGGGAGAAGAGTAAAAGAAACAAAGTAAAACTTAAATATGCAAAATTATCTTATCTGAACACTTCATTTGTGTCTACATAAATAGATTTGGGTTTGCCCAATCATAGTAAGAGCAACAAATCTAAAATTTGTGCTTGTTCAGAACAATAAAGGCAAATATATATCAGAAACTGGTGTTAATACCTCCCAGCTCTCAACATAAACAGAAGGAAAATGTAGGCTTAATATGTTCAGACTCTTAGAAACCGAGTATTTAGTAGTCATTTGTTTGCATATACCTCACAGAATTCCAAAAGAGATGTGAAGTCTTTTCTAAAACTATATAGTATCTAAGAATATAAAAATAGCTAAAGCAAAGGAAAGCAAAGACTACAATGGGAACCAGAGTAAAAGTTATCATGATACACATGTATTGCATTCAACTTGTAAAATTGCAAAGATGAATGCAATATTTGACTCTGAATCTCCAGCAGATCAAAAGGAAAACATTATTAGCTACAACATAGGCTGTGACTATATAACAAAAACATATCAGTTGTTAGGGAAAAAAAACAATTTTCTTGACATTTGTTTTCTTCAGTGGGGTAAAATTTTTAAAAAAATTGTGATAGATGCATAATTTTCACAAAGATATTATCAAATCTAAGCTCCTAATTTTGACAAGAAGGGACATTTCTAGGGAAATGATGGGTCATGTTACTCTTAATATTGTAATCAGGCTCAAGAAAGTTATTGAAGAACTATTTCACTTTCTGAAAATAAATAATTAATTGATATATTACACAGAAAGTCTTGATTAAATAGGTAAAAATACATGGCTATATGTAAAAATAAATGAACATATGAAATTTTAAATGAATACCAATTTGAGATGTTCACATTATGGGGTAACATGGCACCTCCTTCGATGAAATTTGAATTCTAATAGAAAAAAATGGCACAAAAATATATGACAACAGTATAACGCGGTTAAGTACCAAATCGGACACATGGTAGTTCACTTATAGGACCATAGCCAAGAAGACAATGAACCCTCAGGCACTTATGCATATTCTCTTTGTATAAGGTACAAACTATATGAGGTCAGATACATGGCAATCATGAAGATAAACATAGTAAGATCTCCTGAGATACTACTCTCTTGAAACAATAAGAAGTATTTGTATAAAGCTCAGTGTCTCATAGTTGGCAAAAAAGGATCAAGTAATATTTTATGACACCTTAATTCAGACTGGTATCGTTTATCTCTCCATTATAGCAACTAGGAAGAAAATTGTCACAAAATATTACACTAGCTTTAAGTGACATACACCACCAAATCTGTGATACATAAATGATTCTTTGGACTTCAAAATTAAGTAATCTAGACTATTTGAATTTTAAAATGTAGCTATCAAATATAATAGTATTTTTATAGCACTTGGCATTTTTCCCCCAAGCCATTATTTTCCTAAGGTAAGTAACATACAAACTATCAGAAATGTCTAAAGACATTCAAGAGTTCCTAGTTCTAAAGCAATATTGGCATAATAGAAGAAAACAGTGGCCAGGAGTAATAAAATATAGCATCCTATATAGATTTTAGAGCAGATCTGGACCTGAATCCATTTGATTTGACTCCCAGCCCAGTGTTCTTCCACCTGGGAGCTATAGAGCATAGTCTCCAGGCCAGAGTGCATGGCTGCAAATCCTGGTCTCACCACTGACTAGTTGTATACCATGGACAGGTTACATTTGTTTCTGTGAATCAGTGTTCTCTTCTGTAAATTGAGAATAAACAGTAGCTACCTCATGGGATTTTTGAGAGGAATAAATGAATTAATTTCCTGAGGAGAATTTAGAGAACCTAGCATAGCATTATTGGAGTTTAGTGTGGGCCACTCTAAATATGGCAAGGTTGCATACTGACACTTTGAATTAAAGTTATGTAAAAAGCAGTCAGCACATACAGGACACTTTATCCCCTATGTTCCTCTGAAAGCAGAAAATAACTATCCATGTTGAAAATTACCTTCCCTGCACCAGAAGGTAAGAGAAACATCTTTAGCATCAGAGATAGAGAATATCAGGCTAAGAAGCCTGTATAAGCAAACCTTGATTTCTTTTACTGATTTGCTACCCCAAACCCAAACTAAATTTATTCCTTACTAATTAAGCACACAAACCCAAATGTCTTTATCTGGTCAAATCCTCATCAATTTATTGTTTTGTCCTCTAAAATGTATAAAAGCCATCTGCTTTGGTCATTTCCTTAGGTCCCATATGTATGAGACCTCCTTATGTATATACATAATCAAATTTGATCTTCTTCTGTTATTTTTTCATGTCAATTTAATTCTTTGAGCAGCCAGAAGAACCTATAAGGGTAGAGGAAAAATTCTATCTCCCCGATAGTATAATCATGAGGTAAGAGTTTGCCAACAGTACCACTTTTGACATGAGCCAGGTGTAAGTCTGGCATAGGAAAAGATGCTACACTGGGGAAACACATGAATGTGCTGCAATTATTTTCCTTACATCAGTGTCACATCTTCAGGCTAGGACAGGGACTAGCAGCCCTCAAAAGACCTAATTTCTGTCTAGAAGCAAATTGTATTGCTCTCTGCATTGTTATCCTTGCATATTTCTATGGTTTTGCCATTAAGGAAATTTGCATCCTCTAACAGTGCCTGGGGCTTTTTCTTCTCTCACTAGCACCATTCTCCTAAAACCTCTTGTCAGCATTTCATGCTTATTTAGGAAATGTAATAAAGAATTAGATATTTGTGAGCATCCAGAACTCTCTTTTTCTTGATGCTTTTTTTAAAATACTATTTTCTTGTCCATAAATTTAAATATTTCTTCTTTGCTAACTCAAGAATGTAATGTTCATAGTTCTTTCAACATCTGGGAGATATTCCGCCAACATTTTAATTAGATTTTAATGTACTGAGTTTTCGTATCTGTAACTTGTAGAAGGAGAGATTCATCCATCTTGCATTAACTTCTGGGGAAATATCAGAGGTTTTAAAAATTAATCTTGATCATATTTTTCCTCTCCTTATATTTGTATTAAATTAAGTTAATGGTTGCATTTAAAATGACATGTAATAAACTGGAAAAGTTGGTTAATAATCTGAAAGTGTGTCTAAAACCAGATTGGACTTGTTACCTTAATAGAGGGCATCATAATTCACATAGGATATCTCAATTTGAATACCATTTAGTCGCCTTGATAATTATTTCTTAAGTTTTCATAAACCCTCCCTTGACCCAATTATCTTACAATGGCCAGTCATTAAATCTTTAAATCTCAGAATGTAATGATTAGTCAGGTTAGTTTAGCCTGCTGCAAAAAGAAACCCTTACATCACAATGGTTTGAAGAACAAAGAAACAAGTATGTCAAGCTCTTGTGACAGTCTGAAATGTGTGTTTCGGCTTGATAGTGGCTCTTGTGCAGGCTGTTCTTCCAAGTAATCATTGAGGAACTTAGGGCAATTTAGCATTCCATCTTTAGCATTCTGTTTCAAAATAACTTCAATCATTGCCAATTCAGTCCATGGAAAGGGAAAAGGGGCAGAAGTCCACATGCAGAGATTTTCCGAATCAAGTGAGGTGAAGGTTGCAAATTTTATATCAGCTCACATTTTATCTGAAAATCCAGGCAAATATCCACACTTGGTTGGAAAAGGCAGAAGAATGCTGTTCCTCATTAGGCAGCTATGTCTAAGTTCCACCTCTATTAGTGAGGAAAAAAGAAAATGTTTGTAGAGAACTAGCACATTAAACATGTAATTTGAGACATATTATAGATTTTGATTGCTGTAGATATTCTAAAATAAGTTGGTTTCTATTATTGAATATATATTATTGGGTACATGAACTAATGGTGTAATAGTAAAGAAACATTTTAAAATATATATGAGGGAACTAGAATACGATCTTCAAATAATAAGAGAATTAATACTTTTTTTTCCTTTTAATTTAAACCAATATCAGATGAACATTTTTGGATGTTTTAAATCATTTCAAATTATTTCAGCTTATCAAGTCTTGGTATCATGTATTCCAAACTAATGCTTTCTAGACTTCAAGCTAAAGTTTGGCTATTAATTGCTTTCTCCATTTTCCAGAGAAGTCCAATCATCTTCATCACAAAAGTGAAAAAATAAAGTGAAAACTAAAGCATGGCGGAGTGTAAATGAGACATTTAGATGTAAACTAGCTTTGTGGAAGCTATCAAAAAGACTTGAGAGGTGGCATTTACTATTTGGCAAAACATTTTCCAATGTACTTGTCCTACCTAGACAGAGAAACAAAATCCATTGTCCTATTTATAAAATTAAAAACATTTAATCATTGAGCTACTGATGCTTGGTTGCTGGAATATAGCAACAGACCCGTTATTATATTTTCTAAAATTATAATAAACATCATCATAAATACTTTAATAATAACTAAAGGAGAAATACTTATTGGGTTGCCAGCTAACTTTTTGTGACAGATAATTAGTAGGTTGGCTTACCAAAGCAAAAGTAGCACTACAACATAAAACCAAAACTTCATTTTGCATACTTGATTATAATTTCTCTGTTTCCATATTTAAAAACTTCCTTTCTGCTAATGGTTCTTTGAGAAATAAATAAATAAATAGTGAAATTGGTAAAATTGGTCAAAGATGTCACAAAGACCACCCTAAACATTAAGTGAACTAACTTAGCTTGTCAAGATTAGAACAGAAATTTCTGTCATTATTTTTCATGTTTATAATTTATAATATTGAGATATTTTATGTGTGAAGGAAAAAAATTTGATTTTTGTCTTTTCTCAAATCCTGTGAACTAAAGTTGCTTCCTGATGGTCTGGCTTCAAGTAATTTTTCAGGGTAGGAGGAATCTCATAATGGGAAAGCAATTTGCCCCATACAGATAGATGTTTACTTTTAGGCCGGATATACAGTAATTCTTAACATAAGTATGCACTTGATTCTCTTTGGTCTCAATGGCAGTTGTCATAGTTGAAACCGACATATTTTGTTATTTCATGATCTCTTCTATCCAGTCTTTACTTGAGGCTTTTAATTAGGTTAAATGGAGGATCAAGACATTATTTGCTTTATGTCATTACATGAACATCTACATTTTCCAGGACGCATTGAGTTCCTCTCCAAACTTTTGAAAGAATATAACTCTTCAGACTGTGTATTATTAATTATATTATTTATTAATATCTTATAGAATTGTAAACAACATTCACATTATTTAGAAACATGCACAACACACAATTCCAAAATTGTAACAAATATTAATTTTAATGCATCATTATTGTTGCATTGATTCCTTTAGTTTTCCTTTTTGAGGAAAAAGAAAATATCAGTAATTTCAGTGCATTTGACTTGGCATACCCTAATAATTATTTATTTATTTTTTCTCACATCCCTTTTCTTGAAACGAATTTCATAAAGAATTAATGGTTAATGGCATTTTCTTTATCTTTTGTTATTGAAACACCTCTTCTTTCTCAAAATCATCTCCGGATATCTTCGATATCTTTTCAATGAATTGAGTTCAAGTATTAGCTCCTCCTTGAATAAATAAGCATTAATTTCAAATTATTACCATTCATGCAATTAAGAAGTTTCTCTATATCTATATTCAATCTCATATCTTAATTTAAACCATTTTCCTCATTTTGATTTTTACTGGAAGTAGAGGAAAAGAGGGTAATCTTACTCATCAAAAATCTGTTCTTAGAGTCATATCATATAAAGAATGACATATGCCATAGAGATATTTAGTCAGCATAATAATTTAAAATTTGATTTTTCTAATATTCTTACCTCAACATTGTTTGTCTCTTTTAAAAAACTTACAGTTGAGAGGAATTCACCCCTTCATGTTTGGATAGCTCTGAAAGTTGGAAAGTCAGTTCCTATGCTGAAATTATTATGACTATATTTATTCTCTTACATTATTTTCTTTACATAAACTCAGCGATAGACTTCTGAGGACAGCAACAGGAACTTTGGTCAATGTGCTTCCTATAGTTGGAGATCTGTGAGGCACAATCTCATTGTTACCATATGATCATACCTGCTGAGAGGTTTTGGGGAAATTACTCACTTAGATCTTTTGGAAAATAGATGTACTGTCATAATCAGAAAATTCATTTTATATATCTTTTGTTTAATCCAAATAGAAATATCAAAATTCTAATAGTAATTCAAACACATAATATTACTTTAGAATGAAGGGACTCTTGCAGGTCGAGTTAGCATTTGAAAGACTGACATTCGCCTTCCATCTCACGGTGAAGGACTAAGATTCATACACACTGAGATTCACTTGCCATCTGTTTTAGAGGTGAATATCATGTAAAGGTCAGTATATCTGAAATAGATCATAGAGTCTAATTTTGAATATTGATTTTGAATGGGAAATGCAGCATCTCACACAGTTTACCAAAAATTTTATTAAAGACAGTTGTTTACAACTTCTCCAAACAAATGTGCTGGCAATATACACATACGTTTAGTATTTATTTAAAATGGACATGTATCAACATTGATCATCAAACTATTAAACTTTGCATGGTTCAATGCCACACTTATGTTCATTCTGAAGGATTCATATATTTTAAAATGCATTTTCTATAAAAAGAAATTCAAAATTGCTATTTTTATATATAGATAAGAAGCAAATATACTGAACATATTTTTATTAACTTCTAGAAAAATTTGCTATTTTGCTAATTTTTAGAAGAAATATTGTGTCGTTTTCAATTTCTAACATTATTCAAACTTATACATCAAATCCAAAGTACCAATACTAAACATATAAATATTTTAACATGTTTTAAAAATTCAAATCCCCTGAGTAAAGAAAGTAATCTTATCAGTTCCATATTAAAGTAAAAAATGCACCCTTTGCATATTAATGTGAAATGGTCTTGTAACAAATGAAAGAGCAAAAAATTTACAGTTTACATTTAAAAATATGTTTTTAAATCTCTTTCTATTGAAGAATAAAAATAGAGTTGATTTTATAAAGAACTATAAAGGAATAACATTACACCTTCTGATATGCAAACACAGAGAAAAAGCATAATTAAAAATCTAGAAATTCATGTTTATAGACTATGATAAATGAAAACGATTTTATAACAAGGACCAAGGAAATGGTGAAAGAGTAGTTCTAGTTAACATTTCATTATTCAAGAGATATAAAATCATCCTACACATTGAGGAACATTGCCATCATTCTTATACAAACCACACATGTTTGGACTTAGTGATTTTAATAAGTACAATATTTCAGGGAGAACTATTGGTCTTGCTTTTAAAGAATAAAAAAAGGTATCTGTAAACTATTACTATAATATAAAATAACTCTACTCACAGAGTTCATCACTGTTTGCTAAGATTGTTTTCTATTTTAACTTAGATTATTGTCCAATGTGAGAGATGATTTTACCTAAAGATAACCTTTTCTGTGTTTTTTGGGCACTTCTAAAATCTTGCTTTGGAGATAGGAAACTTTGCCTTTTTAATTATTGAAAGAGTGATGTTTTACAAATGATATTCCTAGGTCTGGCCTCATGAACCTACTAAATCAGAATGTGTAAGTATGATCCAAAAAATCAGAAAATTTTAATAAGTTCTTCAGCTAATTCTTGTGGTTTTAAAGTTTGAGAGCCAGTAACTAAGAAAGAGTAGAGAAACTCTATTTAGAATAATGAATGAAACAGACAAACATATAGACATGCTTAATGACAGATGTAGTTTTCTGGACTTGAGGAATTGTATATATTTCCAGGGTTTCCCTTTTCCTGTCCTCAAGATGAGGAAACTACATGGCTCTTAATAGAAGCAAAACACTTAACAACAGTAAGGACAGTTTGGGAAGGATGTAAAAAGCAGTGTCTAAGCATTTGATTCTTTCTTAATTTTCTTATCTACAATCCACCTTAAGAATTCTGGGAGAGTCAGAATCTGTTTTCTGGTCTATGTCCATTCAAAGGAGTTTATCTCAATGAAATATGTAAAATTAAATCACTCTTATGAAATTACGCCAAGGTTACGAATAATAGTTCTAGTTGGTGGTTTTTTTTTTTTCCATTTTCATTAAATTACCTCATAGTAAATAAAGAAACCATTTCTTAATTGGTACTGATTTGCAAATATATTGAATGCTAACATGTGAAACTAAATTAGATTTTTCCCTCAGTAGAAGGATAGTAATAGAGCCTGATCGAATCCCAGTGTAGCTTTATCACATTTATTTACAAACACTTTTATCTACTAAACCATATGGCATTAAAAGAATTATATGACACATGTAACATTTACTTCTATTGTTACTTCATAAACCTAACAATAAAGAAGATTTTAAATTGTAGAATAATTGTGACATCTATATGTAAAATGTCAAACCTGGGTCTAACATTGGAAAATTACACATTCTGTTATTTTAGTACAGCCATTATTCAGAGGACAAAGATGTTAAAAAGAATTTAATTGAGAGAGATTTATTGTATATATATTTTCAGATAATAATATTCAATTGAAGTGTTAAAGGATGTCTATGAATTAATTTATACATCCATGATAAACTTATGTGGTAGTATTTTGCATATAAATTCTGTAGCGGTAAAATTTTCTGACTTGTAATTTATATGCAAAGATTTACTTCTATACAAGAAATTTGGAGTCATTTTGATTAATTTTCTTTTTCCTAAAATGCAGCTGTTTGTACTAAAATCTTACAATGTTTTATGATTCAGCAATAAAAATATCAAGCCACAAATGGTATGGGGGAAGCTAAAGTATATACTGTTAAGAAAGGAAGCCATTAAAAAAATACTACCTCTTTCCTATATGATTTAAACTATTTATATTCTGGAAAAAGCAAAAGTATACAGAGAGATAAATGATCAGTGGTGGCGGATTCAGGGGATGTTAACGATGAATGGATGAACAGGAGATTTAATTTGGTCACCGAAACTGACCTCCCTGTATGATACAGTAATGGTGGACATATGAAATTATACATGCGTGTAAACTCACTAGCACTTACAACACAAAGAATGAAGCCTCATGTAAAATGTGGACTTTAGTTAATAATGTATCAATATTGGTTCATCATTTGTACCAAGTGGACCATATTAATGCAAGACATGAATAATAGGGGAAACTGGAGGTGAGTGATGCACATGGAACTGCATACTATGCTCGATTTTTCTTGAAACCGAAAAGTACTCTAAAACACAAAGTTCATTAATCTTCAAAAATGCACAGCTGTTTTACATGTGAAATTTAGGGGTGGTAAGGACAGTGCAAACAGTAAGATAATGAAGTAATAACATTTAAATTTGATATCTATTAAAACTGAGAGTTTTAATTGAATTATTATCTAGTCTCCATTTAAGTATTAATTTAAGAAATGATCAATTTCAGTCAAAATTTGCGGGATTTGTTTAAAATGGTCAATGATGCTCTTAGTGTTGCTCTTGAAGGAAAAATAGGAGCTAATGTTGCCATCAGGAATATGTAAGGAACATGGTATGAAACCCAACTTAGATAAGCTTTGTGAAAGAGCTTCTGGTGAAGAACTTTCTAGAGGGCATTTTTAAAATATAAAATCTTCTGTTTCTCCAAAGTTCTATGTTCATATTTGTTAAAGACATAAACTTTTCCTCAAGCATGCTCTTAGCTGTCCTTTTCTGGACAGTGGGAATCCAGTTGATCTCTCAAATCTTAAGCTTCATCACTACAGATGTAGAATTCCACTACCTGCCTCTTTTATTGTAAAAGTTTTTCTCAATACTATCGGCAGTAAATCTAGCTTTAAAAAGTAGAATTCTTGAGTTTCAGACACTCAGCAACCTCTTGTTTTAAAATAGGTGTTAAAAAGTAAGTTGGAAGAGGGTTAATGATGCATTGTTTATTATCAAATGATGAATTACAAATATATGAATTAACAGCAAGATAAAGATATGTTTTTTGAGGCCTTTTGAGAAATCTTTTATTGGGCTATCATTCTAGGCTTCTGAAATTAATCAATAGATTTGGACTGTACCCAACAGATAGAAAAGAGGATATGATATGGCAAATCATTTTATATCAAACTCATAATGGTAGAAATGGGAAATACCTTTCAGATAGTTTACTCTGTCTTATAAACTGTCAGTCAGCTCATAGATCAAACTCATAGATAAACCAAGTCATTTGATGCTTTAAAAAGAAAACTTCCATTGCTTGCCAAACAGAAAAGGTTATGGAATTCACATAAAATTTTCAATTTACTTTCAACTTTAAGATCTCGCTGAACATGCATTATTGCATAGTAGTTACCCTTATTAAAAAGAACATGCAGTGTCCAATTGTTTACTTGCACCATTTTTCCCTATGCATGAATGTTCAGTTCATTCTATTAAATTTTGTTATCTTTCTATCCTCTCTACCATCTGATTTTATAGATCTTGATTTCTTTTTGCTTCATTTGTATTTAAATTATATTTTTCTCTCAACGGAATATGTAATTTGCCCCAATCATGTAACTGGTACTTTCCAGGGCATAAAACAAAATAAAATGGTTCCTGCCTGGCAACAAGTGGAACAGAATTAAAATTTTGTAATCTAATGCTCATTATCATAGAGGCTCATTTAATTTTAGCATGGAGAAAATTGCATTTTTTATGGTATATTTTGATTCTGGTAGAAAGAATTATGTTGGAAAAATTAAGACAAAGGTTAATGATAGAATATTTTGTCGAGAGGTAAATCTGTTTAAATATTTACCCTCAACTAGAATTTGAAATAATTTTAGTGTTATGAATTCAATGGAAATTCTTTCTTAATCTGTGCCAGTTATTTTTTTCGGTATTAATCATTTCTATCTAGACTGTAGAAAAATACACAAGAAATATTACCTTTAAAGTTTGAAATAAAAGATGGCATTTTTCTATGTTAAAGCTGAAAGTTCATTAGCCGCAGATTTTATAATTCTGTACTTTATAAGGATCAGGAAACTAATTATGGAAAGCACAAAATTTAGCCCTTTTCACACATTGTAACAAGACAGACAAGTAAACAATTTAAGCAACATCTATTTCTACAAAAAAATTTAGTTTATGAAAATTATTCCAGAATATAACTAACATTTATTTTCTTGTATCAAACTAAATTTGTATGTAATTTGATCTGTTACAAGTTAGCAATTCAATGCTCTTATTATTGAAGCCATGTGTGTTAATGATCTATTGCAGATTAACAATATTTACACAAACTTAAGTTAAAAAACACATATATTATCTTGACATTTCTGTAGGTTAGGAATTAGTCACCTGTGTTTTCTGTTTCATAGTCTCATACAGTATGTGCAAAAAATATAGAGAAAAAGTAGACTGTTCCTCTGGCCTTACACAAGTAACATTCTAGTAAACTAGACCAAAAAAAAAAAAAGAAGGCTTTTATTTATACAAACATGTAGGAATTTAATTTCTGACTCAAAATTATGAATGTTTAGGTCATATTAATGTAAATCTTGGACAAAAGGTGTCAAAAGGACAATGGACAAAAGAATTAATATGGAAATATCCCCTCTATTTACTATGAGTTAAGGCTGATAACTTACAACTAGATCCACCAAATTGATTTTCATTGGTCACAAGCAATCAGTCAAGTTTTAATTGCTAGAAGAGGGGAAAAAAATGTAAAGAGATAATTGCCCTTTTCAGCCTTTAATACAAGAATTAATATCAGTTAAAATTATAGCTCTTAGTATATATCCAAAAGAATTGAAAGCGGGAACTTGAACAAGCACATGCATGTCCATATTCATGGCATTATTATTCACAGTAATTTAAAGTGTGCAAACACCCATTAACAGATGAATGGACAAATAAAATGTGGTATATACATACAATGGAGTGTTATTCAGTCTTAAAAAAAATATGTTAAGTGAAATCAGCCAGACACAGGACAAATACTATATGGTTTGAGGTTCCTAGAGTAGTCCAATTCATAGAGACAGAAGAGCGAATGGTGGTTACCAGGGGCTATGGAGGGTGGATTGATGAGTTATTGTTTAATGAACATGGAGTTTCAATTTGGGAGGATAAAAAAAGTACTAGATATAAGTGGTGGTGACATTTTCAGAACAGAGTGAATGTACCTAATGTAACTGAATTGTACACTTTAAATGATTAAAATGGTAACTTTCATGTGATGTATATTTTAGCACAGTGAAAGAAAAATTCCAACGGTGGGGAGGAACATCATCAATATTGTTAGAGCATGAAAACCATTATTTTCAAAGCTGTTATTCATCAGTGGTGTGCATTTTTCCTAATTTGGTTTGAATGTGAATATCATATTGACATTCAGAAGCAAAGATTTGTGTTACTGTATTGATATTTCTTGATTCTATAACTGAGGTTTTGAACACTTATTCTCCAACACATCATCAGGGATACCAGTATCAATTGCAACAATTTGGCAGTGATTCTCACTGCTGGGCCATACCTCCGCTTCTCAGCCTGAAAGGAGTATATGTCAGAATCCCCCAGAAGATTCTGATTTACCCTGCTCTGGGGGCAGGACACTAGTTGAATAACACTAATTGAAATCTCCCATTCTAATGAAAAATGACTGATAGATTTGGTTACATCAGAATAATACACTACTGTGATAAAGATGTTATAAATGATTAAGAGATAAGCAAGAAACTAAAAGCAAATATTTACAACATATTTTTTTTAGTCAGAAAAACAGTGTCCAGATGTAGAAAGAATTTTTTGAAAGCCACTGTTTAGCCAACATAAACAAAATAAAAAAGTCATGTATCTTTGTAATATTACTCATAATTTTCTGTGTGAGATAAAAAAGGTTAAACTTAACCTTAAAGTTCCTCTTGAGCCTTTGAGAAAGAGTCATCAATATATATTCCTTATCAACAGCAATATTTGTCATTTTTTTACCTTTATTACTTTTCGATAACTAAAAAATCTTTACTTATTTTAGACTACAGAATTTATTTAAATAGATAAATAAAAAAATAATAATAATCAAAGCAACCAATAAAGAAAACATCTAATTACAAGTTAGCTACAATTATTCTTACTTGTATTGTTGTAAAAACGAAGATTAGTACACTTGGGTAACTTTTCAAGTATCACTCAGCTAACAAAGACAGAAATCAAAGTTAAATTTACTGTAGTTCAAGGCCTTTTCTTTTATATCTATACTATTTGTTGCTTCTCATGGAAAGGGAGGACTGGAACCTTAGCAGAAGTAGAATGTTGGCAGAAAACAGAACACATTACGTTTCTATGAAAACCTAGGAAATAATTATCAAGGTGACAAAATGATATTGAAATTGAGATGTCCTATGTGAATTATTATCCCCTCTATTAAGGTAACAAGTCAGATCTGGTATTAGAAACACCTTTCAATTCATTAACCGACTTGTCCAGTTTATTGTATATCATTTTAAATGCAACCATTAACCTACTTTAATGCAAATATAACGAGAGGAAAAATATGATGAAAATTAATTTTTTAAATTTCTATTTTTCCAGAAGTTAATGTGATAAGGATTAATTTCTCCTACAATATGCAGAATAAAAAACATCCATCTTTGAAATACTATTTCTTTACTAAAATCTTATCCAGTTGTGAAATAATCAGTATAACCACTTTGACTTCCATAAATTAAATGACATAGTTCTCTAATATCAAAAAGGTTCCAATTAATTGGTATTTATGAGATATATTTATATGTTTAAAATAAAATGACATTATCTTAACACTGTGTTTTGTGTATTTTGTACATATTTTCCTTGTAAATAATTATTGATAGCTTGGCATTTCCCTTTCAGAAAGCTGTAACAAATTTAAGAAAAACATAATCTTTGCATACACAGGTGTGAGGTTCTGAGAAGCAAACAGTAACAGCACAGCTCAGAGAAGTTACAGCCTTCAGATAGAACAAGCATCAATTAATCCCGAGAATCTTTTTAAAAAGGGTAGATTGGGGTTTTGGGTTCTGATCACACTATATCATAACAAACCATAAAATTAAATGAGGCAATCTTCAAGGAATTACCATCTGAGAAATGGGTAAAAAAATCTTGAAGTCCTCTTAAATATAATTTAAAAAACATCAACAAGTCAGTAAAAATACTTTTTTATTTTTCTGTTTTATGTAAATTTGATTTTCTCTATCGTATCTGCTCTATCATTCAATCAACAAATGGTTTTAATTTATTTTTTTCATTTTGTTAGTTTCAAATATACAGTACATTGGTTTTTTATATAGTTTATAAAACAATTCCC
This sequence comes from Pteropus vampyrus, assembly GCF_000151845.1. Lineage (NCBI taxonomy): Eukaryota > Metazoa > Chordata > Mammalia > Chiroptera > Pteropodidae > Pteropus > Pteropus vampyrus. The sequence goes on from NW_011889680.1 coordinate 67,084, forward strand.
CTAATTGCTCCTCCTCTCCTCTGCTTTTCCACCTGGCCAATATACTAATGCTAACTAAATTCCCTATACCGTGCTCCCCATCCCAGTGATGATCTATCAACTACTAATTTGTACTTCTTTAACACTTCAATCCATTCTCGCAGCCCCCCAACCTCCAATTCCCTCTGCCTGTCACCAAAAAGTATTCTATATTTGTGAGTCAGTTTTTTACTAGTTTGTTCTTTTTGTTCCTTAGATTCTGCATCAAAGTGAAATCATGTGGTATTTATCTTTCGCAGATTTATTTCATTGAAATAATATCCTCTAGGTCCATCCATGTCATTGCAAATGGTAGTTCATTGTTTTAATGGCTGAGTAATAGTCCATCATATATATGAACCATAATTCTTTATCCAATCATTTGTTGACGGGCATTTAGTTTGCCTCCATATCTTGCTATTGTGAATTGTGGCACTATGAATATTGAGGTGCATAGATCTTTCTGAATGATTGTTTTGCCTTTCTTGGATAAATACCTAGAAGTACAAATGCTGGGTCAAAAGGTATATTCATTTTTAATTTTTAGAGAAACCTCCAGTTTTCCATAGTGGCTATAACAATTTTAATCACACCAGCTATGTATGAGGGTTCCGTTTTTCTGCCACCTCGCCAATACTTGTTCTTTGATTTATTGATTATAGTCACTCTGACAGGTATGAGGTTATATCTAATTGTGGTTATATTTGCATTTCTCTGAGGATTAGTGACCCTGAGCATCTTTTCATATGTCTATTGGCCATCATTATTTCCTCTTTGGAGAAGTATCTATGCATATCTTTTACAAATTTTTTAACTGTATTGTGTTGTTGTTGTTGTTGCATTGCATGAGTTCTTTATATATTTTGGATTTTGACAAAGGAAAAAGCTGATGGAGGAGAGTCCACAATGTGGCCAGATTCAACTGCATGGACAACAGCTGTTATCATTGATAGCTAGCCCGCCCACCAAGGAGAGTAATTTGGTAAATCACTTGTGCCAATCCAGGGTCCCAGAGATGCTGAATTGATGTCAAAGGGCACATGGCTGGCCAGAGCTCCCCTCTGGGTTTTCACCTGCCTAACGCCTGGTAGTTTCGACATTGCACGAGAGCCAAGTGAAGACAGGGACAGGGAGAAAGAAAAACCTCCAGAAGCGAAGATGCCAGGCTCAAAAAGTGGCTCCTAGTCCCTTGTTTGTCAACTCAAAGATGGAGAGAAATCATGAATATTGGTGAACTGAACAGTTAGGACAGGGAAGGACCTAGAACCCAAATGACCAGCTACCCCGCAGGTTCCCGGCTGGCCGGCCAGGTGCTGATTACCCAGGTGGGGACAGGACAGTGACTCCTGACCCTTCAATGCTGGGACATTGCCGGGCCTGGACCCCAGGGTGAAAGAGAACAGCTGGCCAGCTCTTGTCCTTGGCCTTCGCTGAGATTTGGTTTCTCCATCCCTGCTGGCATTGAAGATGGAAAGCCGATGATAACAGCCGTGACAGAGCCCTGAGAAGAGGGCTTCAGTCATCAGCAAAGGTTGCATTTGTGTGTCCTGAATCTCATATGAGTGCTCAGTATTCCTTCATACACTGATGCTCCATCAATTGCACACTGTGTTAAGACCCATGCTACTGAGTCACACCACTTCCTCTCCTGCCTGAGCCCCAGGCAGATGAGAAGGACAGGGTGTGCCCTCTCCACTGGTCCCAGTGTTCTTGAAGACCGCATAAGAGCCAAAGCTCAGTCCTTCTGCCTTACCTCCTGCCTGAGGGCTAGCACTTAGCCTCCAGCCTATTGGGAGGCCGGCCTCACCTGCCTTTCATCAAACTCTTTCTCCATTCAAGTTGTGTCTATGTCATCCATCTGTATGCCCAAATACCACAGGCTGACTTCTTCGGCCTAGTGGCTTGTGCAGCCACAGGAACTTAATGAAAGATGGATGGTTACTGAATAGCCCTGGGATTTCAGAGCTGCATTTTCCTGAAACTTGAGCCTCTGCCACTTCCCACCAAACACCTCACATAAACATGCCCTAACTCTTGTCCTTTTGAATGGTCCCCAAACCCACCAAGGGAAGGGAAATATGTTGCTGAAAGTAACAGGGACTTTCTGCTTTCACTCCCATGTGGACCTAGAACAATGGCAAGACGTATAGAAGCAAAATGAACAAAAGAGAATTTAGAGGCTCCGACAACAGACCATTATCACAGGGTGGCAGGAAGACAACAATGTGTAAAGAGGGTTAGCACCTGGGTGAAAAAGGTCAACAACCTGGCAGCTGTTGCTGAGCATGCATCGTACTAAAGGGGTGTTGGCTCATGTGTTAGCACACCTGAAATTTTCCTAAGTTACTGAAGCCATGCATTGCAGCTAGGTTTCATTAGGTCAAAATGACATACCGCAGCAGGGTTTGGGGTGCCAGCTCCCAACCGGGCTTGCTGTTTACCACAGAACTGTGGACAAATTGGATCACTGTGTGGATTTGACTGGATGGTTTTCAGGTGAGTCACAGAGATGGTAGCACAGGACATTGGTGTAAGGCGAGAAGAAATTGAAAATAACTGGCAGATCATCATGATAGTTTCATGAGAACATGTCAAACACGTGAATCCCTTGATTTGAAGAGGAATTGAACTCAAAACAGAGGGTTTCAACTCTCTGTAAGTCTTTCACTTCTCAATGGCCAGAGGTGTTAGAGCGTAATACTTTCTGGATCGGGTTGCCAGGATTGGAGGCATGAAGAGAAAGCTGTGATGCTGACTCGACATTCTTTTTCACAAGATTTCACTCCCAAATAAATGAAGTTTTGTGGAAAAATGAATGTTCTCATCAAGGACAAAGGGTACTCAGGAGGGCACTGCCTCCTCGAAGTCTGGTGAAATGATGGCTCGCGGGACCCAGGAAGTTGCCGACAGTTGGATATTCCTGCCCTGTCAGGGTTTTCAACTCTGTCTAAAACTCTGCTATGATTTCTCCCTGAAGCAATCCCGAATCCATAAGGAACAATCCAGGACGCTCTGATTCTATGAGGCAAACCCTTATAAGTGGTTCAAGGGCTTTTGCTAGTCAAGTATGAGGTGAGAATGGGAGTGGGTGAGGGTAAAAGGGATCCAGGGTTTCGACTGTATGGTGATGGATGATAAAGAGTCCTCCTGACTGATAGGAACTGCTCAAATTTGAAGGCCGGCCACTAGAAAGGCAGGTCATCTCGGACAATCATGTCCCCACAAACACCCTAGATTCACCAAAACGTTACAGGGTAAGGCTACAGTGAAGCCCAAAGTCCCCTGGGAGCAAAGGAAAGCTTCTGTACTTACTATGTAGAAAAGCATGTGAGACAATCCACCGCCAGTCCCCTTCCT
>NW_011889681.1:0-440 GCF_000151845.1 Pteropus vampyrus
GAACCAACCCGAGCGTTCGCTGCTTTTCTGGCGGGCCTTTCCGTTCTCCCCGCCATGCGTCTCTCGTCCGATTTCTGTCACCTTCTTCCTTCCGCCAGGCGTGGGTGTCGCTCGCTCGCCCTGTCCTAACTCCGCAGGCGGTGGGCGTGCAGCCCTCGGACCGTGGCTGCGCTGCCGTGCGGATGCCAGTTTGGGGTGCGTCCTGCTGAGTGTCCGCCTGGTGTCCGGTAGGGGGACGTTGGCGTGTCCCCACGTTCCCTGTGGACAGAGACGGACTGTCTTGCCGAAAGATGCATCTGTACCCACAGGCGTCGGCGTGAGCCTCACGGACATTGACAATCGTCTCCGTGCCTGACACGTTCAGGGCCCTCCCCCACGGCGCTGGGCTCGATGAACGTCCCTGTCGTGCCAGCACAGCTGTCGCTGGGGGTCCTGTCCCT
>NW_011889681.1:1520-3308 GCF_000151845.1 Pteropus vampyrus
AGAGACAGAGACAGACAGAGGGAGGGGAGGAGGGCGAAGGGGACGGACCCGTAAGTTGATCGCTGTGGGGAAGTCACCGCCCCGAGCCCTGGCCTAGCAGAGAACCATCTGTTTCAACACCCTCCACCTCTCTCCCGGCCTCGGTCGTAACTTTCACGCAGTCGTAGTGACACTGTGCAGCGTCACGGTTTCCCCTGCGGGCGGCACACGCTCGGGGCCGGGAGGGCGCGGTGATTGATGCGAAGACCCGGGGCCGCCAGGCGGACTCGGCCACGGCGCGAGCCAGCGTCAACAGCAGCCCAGCAACGAGGGACATGGACGGGGCGAAGAAAACAAAACGCAACCAGAGTCGATGTGAAGGAATTTTGCTCCGTGTCAGTGGAAACGCGTTCGGTGGGCCCCCCACCCAGGCTGAGGCGGCGGCGAGCGCGGACGGCGGCTCGCGGGGTGGCGTTAGGGGGCGTTGGGGGGCGTCGGGGCCGAGGCTCCCAGCTGCTGGTTTTTCCCGACGGACGGACACCTCCCGGACGAGGCTGCACACAGAGTCGCCACCAGCCGAAGGGGTCGTTGCCAGCGTCGTCGGCGCGAGTGGCCGTGACAGGCGTGACCTGCTGACCTTACCAGCCTCCAGCCTCGTGATGCGTGGGAGGGGCCTGGAGGACGAGCCTCCTGCGAACGAGGCCGTCTAGACACGGGGTCTGTGCAGATGGGATCAGTGAGGGGTCTGAGGTGAGCCCTCCTGGAGCAGGTGGCCCCAAACCCCGTGACAGTGTCTGTGTAAGGGACAGAAGGGGAGACAGACACAGAGGAGATGGAGGCAGAGACGGGAGGGACGCAGCCACCAGCCCAGGGACGCCTGGGGCCCCCAGACGCTGGGAGAGGCAGGAAGGACCCTCCCCTGGGGCCTCCGGAGGGAACTTGGCCCTGGGACACCTCGCTGTCACAGGGCTGGCCCCCCGGATGGGGGAGGACGCAGTCCTATGGTTGTAAGAACGCCTGGTCTGCGGTCATCTGTCACCGTCATCCCAGGTCACTGATAGTCCCCTCCACTGTCCATGCCGCTCGCCCTCCAGAGTGGATGTTGGGAGGTAAAGCTCAGTTTTGTCATCGGCCCCCAAAGGTGACACTTGCCACAGTCCTGCTGGAGGCCCTGGGACCCTCCCGCAGGACGACGTTCACGCTCCTCTGTTCCGAGTCTGCTGCTGGGGAAGCAGCAGCGTGACAGACGCGTCCCCTGCAGGGTGACTCCGTCCGTGGCCTCATGCTCGCCGGGTTCAGACGGCAGAGGAGGAAGTGGGGGAAGCCGTTCCCGCTCCGTCTACGTCTCCCGGGCCGGATCCCCGGCCCAGCGCCCACGACCGTTTGTCATCGGGAGACGCCGAGCTTGCCAAAGCGTCTCGGAGCCTCTGCTTCATCTCAGACACGCAGCGGCAGCTCGTCCTCGGCTGCGTCCTGCCTCTGGCGGGAGTGACAGTCACGGGGGAAAGCCGCCCGCAGGCACAGCCGCGAGGTCTGCCCGGCCCGGCGCACGGCGAACGTCGGAGGCCCCGACTGCACCCATCGCCGAGGCCTTCGGTGCGGGGAGCCTGTCTGGGCGCAGGCTGCAAACACTTTTGTCTTGTTCCTTCTGCTTTTAAACCCGTTTCCATCTCCCAGAGGCTTGAAATGCACGAGGCCGACATTTCTCTCTGGGGCTAATATTTTTTCCGTACGACACTAACGAGTGATAGCGAATGACGCTTGGCATTGATCGGGCATTGACGACGGGCCGGTGGGCTCACCGTCGTT
>NW_011889681.1:3358-3892 GCF_000151845.1 Pteropus vampyrus
GTCCCGGGGGGCTCTCACGGGCAGCTGTGCAGACGTCCAGCGAAGACACGGGTTGCAGAGCTTCTGCCACTTTCCCCCTGTCCTTTGTTCAACACGCACAGACCTGAGTAAAGCTGTGACACCCTGGGGCGGGGGTGGCTTGTCGCAGCCGCTCAGGGCCCTTCGACCGTGCTTGTGAAATTATCATTTAAACCTGACACACACGTGCACAGACTTCGCGTTGTTTCAACCTTAAAAAGCAGATAAGACAGGATGAAAGTGGAAGGGGTCGCTGAGGTTACAGGGTTCACAGGCTGCACACGTGCCCCCCCTGTGAGATGGGACGTGACAGCGGCTGCTGCTCCTGTGCACGCGTGTGCGGGGCCTGCTCAGTGCGTGCGGCTCAGGCATCGGGGACGTCGGTCATTCTGCATGGAGCATCACTCCCCGAGTGACGTACGACTCGTGAGGTGCCGAGTGAAGGCGGTTAGGGACTGGGGGAAGTTAGGGAGCGACGGGCAGAGAGGGAGGGAGGCAGAGACAGAGAGAGAGAGA
>NW_011889681.1:3942-5174 GCF_000151845.1 Pteropus vampyrus
AGAACCATCTGTTTCAACACCCTCCGCCTCTCTCCCGGCCTCGGTCGTAACTTTCACGCAGTCGTAGTGACACTGTGCAGCGTCACGGTTTCCCCGCTCGGGGCCGGGAGGGCGCGGTGATGCATGTGAAGACCCGGGGCCGCCAGGCGGACTCGGCCACGGCGCGAGCCAACGTCAACAGCAGCCCAGCAACGAGGGACATGGACGGGGCGAAGAAAACAAAACGCAACTGGAGTCAATGTGAAGGGATTTTGCTCGGGGTCAGTGGAAACCGTTCGTTGGCCTCCCCCCCCCAGGCTGAGGTGGCGCCGAGCGCTGACGGCGGCTCGCGGGGTGGCGTCGGGGGGCGATGTGGGGCGTCGGGGACGAGGCTCCCAGCTGCTGGTTTTTCCCGACGGACGGACACCTCCTGGACGAGGCTGCACACAGAGTCGCCACTAGCCGAAGGGGTCTTTGCTAGCGTCATCGGCGGGAGTGGCCGTGACAGGCGTGACCTGCTGTCCTCACCAGCCTCCAGCCTCGTGATGCGTGGGAGGGGCCTGGAGGACGAGCCTCCTGTGAACGAGGCCGTCTAGACACGGGGTCTGTGCAGATGGGATCAGTGAGGGGTCTGCGGTGAGTCCTCCTGGAGCAGGTGGCCCCAAACCCCGTGACAGTGTCCGTGTAAGGGACAGAAGGGGAGACAGACACAGAGGAGATGGAGGCAGAGACGGGAGGGATGCGGCCACCAGCCCAGGGACGCCTGGGGCCCCCAGACGCTGGGAGAGGCAGGAAGGACCCTCCCCTGGGGCCTCCGGAGGGAACTTGGCCCTGGGACACCTCGCTGTCACAGGGCTGGCCCCCCGGATGGGGGAGGACGCAGTCCTGTGGTTGTAAGAACGCCTGGTCTGCAGTCATCTGTCACCGTCATCCCAGGTCACTGACAGTCCCCTCCACTGTCCATGCCCCTCGCCCTCCAGAGTGGACGTTGGGAGGTAAAGCTCGGTTTTGTCATCTGCCCCCAAAGGTGACACTTGCCACAGTCCTGCTGGAGGCCCTGGGACCCTCCCGCAGGACGACGTTCACGCTCCTCTGTTCTGAGTCTGCTGCTGGGGAAGCAGCAGCGTGACAGACGCGTCCCCTGCAGGGTGACTCCGCCCGTGGCCTCATGCTCGCCGGGTTCAGACGGCAGAGGAGGAAGTGGGGGAAGCCGTTCCCGCTCCGTCTACGTCTCCCGGGCCGGATCCCCGGCC
>NW_011889681.1:7689-9212 GCF_000151845.1 Pteropus vampyrus
AGCCCCTCACCACCCAGGTCACCCTACCCGTCCTGTGTCCCCAGGCCCACCGCCCTCCAGCACGTCCACCCCCTCGTCACCCAGGGAACCCAAACGTGTCCCCGTTTCTATGACGACACCCTTCCCGGAGCGTCGCACACGGAACCATCCAGGCGGCAGCGTCTGTGGCGTCTCCCGTATCCATCGTTCATTCCTCCTCATCGCCGGGGGTCGTCGTGCCGTGTTTCCACGTGTCCACTGGGCTGGGCCGCACGGCGCCCCGACAGCTGGTCACGCGTCCCTTCTGGGTGTGTCTGTGAGTGGCCCGAGCGTCTGAGTGCGTGGACTGAGTTAAGCAGACGGCCGTCCCCACGGTGGGTGGGCCTGGCCCCATCCGTTGAGGGCCCGCTAGCACGAAAGGCAGAGGAACAGAGAATTTTCTGTCTTCTCTCGGGCGGCGACGCCCACCGTCTGCTGCCTCAGACACGGCAGCTCCTGTTGCTGAGGCATTTGGACCGAGACAGAATCCATCGCCGGCTCCGCTGGGCCTGCAGTGGGCAGACGGCCGTCGCGGGGTGTGCCGGTCCCGTGTCCCCTCGCCTGCATGTCCCCAGGACCTGGCCCTGCTGTCGATCTGGACTGCTGCACAGCTGTTCAATAAAAACTTGTTTTTAACCATTAAATGCCTCACACGCACTCGGAAATGCAGCAGTCGGCACTGAGAACGGCCTGGTTTGTTTGTGCGAGGGGGTGACCTGGGCGTCGGTGCCGGGGGCCTCGGTGTCCAGCTCATGCGGCTGTGCGTGGCCGACCTCAGCCTCCATCCGCTCCGCAGGTCAAGTGAAGGGCCCGGCCGCGCATCGCACCGCAGCCGGCTCCGTGACCAGGTCAATGAAGCCACTCTGAGCAGCCAGGTCACCTCCAGGGCTTCCCGGTGACACTACAGCTGCCGAGGGCGATGGCTGCCTCTTCTTCGAGCAGAGTCAGAGTGTCGTCCACTGGGTCGGCTGTAATAAACGCCCTGCCTGAGCCAACGGCGTCCGCCTCCAATTGCAAAGGGCCTCAGCACACACGACACAGCGACAGAGTCGCACGCTTACTGCTTCTCGTCGACATGCCCCATGTGTGCACACCTTGTAGGTGCCACCAAGGTGGGGGGTGCCCAGTAGAACCCAGCAGGCTCTGGGCTTTTGGGGGGCCCCCCAGGAGGCCCCAGGCCTCCGTCCCAGACACCAAGTGAGAAGCAGTGACCACCACAGAGTCCCATGTCCTATTTTTTGAAATAGCTTTTTAAAAGCCAGTGTTTGGTCCTTTCAAAAAACGCCGAAGAGACTTTAAAAGGTCTGGCTGCTCTCCGGAGTGCAGGGTGCTCAGCCTGAGGGCCTCTGCAGAGGTGCCCGGGGGTTGGCTGCGGCCAAGGATCGCGACAGAGGGGGCTCAGCAGGGGACATGGGGCCGGAGCTGTGTGTGGGAGCAGTCTGGGCCCTCGCCTGCACCCCACAAACTGCTGGACACTGAAGGCCAGGCACAGTGCCATGGCGGGC
>NW_011889681.1:10142-10649 GCF_000151845.1 Pteropus vampyrus
CAAGGATCGCGACAGAGGGGGCTCGGCGGGGGACATGAGGCCGGGGCACAGCTGTGTGTGGGAGCAGTCTGGGCCCTCGCCTGTACCCCACAAACCGCTGGGCACCAAGGGCCACGGCGGGCCCCCCATTCATTCAACAAATAATATGGGTCCCGAGTCAGAGCTCACGATACAGCTCAGCCCCCGGAATGCCTGTCCCCCACAGCTCAGCCCCCGGAACACCTGTCCCCCACAGCTCAGCCCCGATGGCCTGTCCCCTGTGAAGAGAGGGTGCACGGGTAACAAGCAAATGCCATGAGCAGCGCGGTCTGCTGGGCGCGGCCCAAGGCCCACGGAAGGCAGGGGCGGGGCTGGCACCGCACGGGAGGCGTCCAAGGTGAACAGGGGCCTGGGGTCACGCAGACACCGGCGAGGCCAGCGTTCCAGTGGGCACAGGCAGGGCGGAGAGCGGGTGCCACGCGTGTCCTGCCGAGGAAAGACTTTCCTCCACCGGCCAAGCCGCCCCCG
>NW_011889681.1:14178-15332 GCF_000151845.1 Pteropus vampyrus
GGGGCGCAGAGGCCACCGGGGGGGGGGGCCGGGCGGCCATCAAGGTCCCACTGGGGAGCGGTCTTCATCGGAGGCACCCGGAGGGCGTGCTTGCCCTTAGCGGGGTGCAGGGGATGGTGGCCTTGCGGGAAGGGAGGGACGGGGGCAATGTGGATGCCACAGGCAGGTCATCGGGGCTGACGGGCGGTACTGGCTGTGACAGCAGGGACCTCACTCCTTCCTCTCCCCTCCAAGACCGGCACTCACGCCTCGTGCACGATGGGCACGCTGTGGACGTGCCCCCCACACTTGCTGAGGCAACGGGGCACGTGGGCTCCGCGTGCTCTGAGGCTCATCACCCGGCCGTCCGCGTGCTCACGGCATCTGCGATCACATGAAACCCTCTGTGGACGGTGATGACACAGAAGTTGTTGTCTCCGGTGAGACAGGGGCGGGGCACGGGTAAACCCCGGGCGGGACGTTCCCGCTGTAGCCCCCACGGGCACGGCTCCCGTGTGCCCTCTCCAGTCTCGTGCGGACGCCGACGACACACCCCCGGGCCCAGGAGGAGCAGCGATCACGGAAAATCAATACAGGGGCGGCGCTCGGGCCGCCATCCGTTTGCTCCGCGATCGCTGATTACGAGCAATTCACTAAAGCTGACAGCGCGTGGCGAAATGAATCGAGCTAACGGTGCCGGCTTCACGAGGCCCCGTCTGTCTCGTGGGCTCTTCCTTGGAACGGGGGTCCCGGGTCAAGGGCTGAACGAGGCCGTCACTCATCCGCGACAGGCAGAAAATGGGGTCCCGCCAGACACGTTCACACAGGCAAACGCACGCTCGGCTGCCTATGAGGCCCCTGGTCGCCGACCGTTTGTACCCGGGCTGCCCCCGGCAGAGGTGCGGACGCCAGCGGCCGTTCGCAGTGCCTTGCCCCGAAAGCGTTTGGCACGTGCGGAGGTGTCCGCGGACGTGACGGTGTTTGCACGTGACCCGCCCGTGTGCAGATTGCCGGGGGTTCTGTGCACGTGCGCAGATACCTGCAGATGCTCTGCACGTGCCTAATCCCATAATTCATCCCCATTGCTGGGTGCATAGACGGGGCCCTTAGAATGAGGACGAAACTGGGACACACGGGGTGAGGTGATTTATTTGGGGGGACACGATGCGACGGGC
>NW_011889681.1:15382-16980 GCF_000151845.1 Pteropus vampyrus
AATGGGGTCCCGCCAGACACGTTCACACAGGCAAACGCACGCTCGGCTGCCTATGAGGCCCCTGGTCGCCGACCGTTTGTACCCGGGCTGCCCCCAGCAGAGGTGTGGACGCCAGCGGCTGTTCGCAGTGCCTTGCCCCGAAAACGCTTGGCACGTGCGGAGGTGTCCGCGGACGTGACGGTGTTTGCACGTGACCCGCCCGTGTGCAGATTGCCAGGGGTTCTGTGCACGTGCGCAGATACCTGCAGATGCTCTGCACGTGCCTAATCCCATAATTCATCCCCATTGCTGGGTGCATAGACGGGGCCCTTAGAATGAGGACGAAACTGGGACACACGGGGTGAGGTGATTTATTTGGGGGGACACGATGCGACGGGCCGATGAACGGAAGCCGGTGCTCCGGGGGCAGCTGGAGGCTCAGTGCGGTGCCGGGGGCGCCTGTCCGTGGGGTGACCCTCTCCCACTGTCCCACCGCCTCCGGCGAGGTAGGTGACACGGTTGAGTTCGTGACACTGGCCCCAGCTGCTACGCCTTCACCAGGACACCGAGCAGCTCAGGCAGGGAAGGGAGTCTGGAGGAACGTGGAGAAGAGGCAAATATTCGGAGCGGCCGGAGCGGCACCAAGGGCGGCCATGGGGCGGGGTCAGCATGGCAGGGACACAGCGGGGGCCTGGGCTGGACGCCCGCTGCCCCGCGGGGGCCGTGACAATCGGGCCTGGTTCCAGTTGTTGACACGAGTCGACACGTTTGGTCCCACAGCCCCCAAGAGGTGCTTTTTCTGTCATGCGCAGCTTGTGGGCGAGGTAAGTGAGTGAGTCGCCCAGGATGGACGTGCAGCCGGCCTGGAGCCGAGCTGGGACCGCGGCCGTCACGGCTGCCGGGTGGTGGCAACAGGTGACAGGGATGAGGACGGATGGCTTGGGGACGCGGCTGCACGGCGCCGTGATGGAGAGAGGTCCCCGGGAGACGCGTGATGCATGTCCTCATCAGACGCGTCTCCCGCAGAGGGGCAGCGACTATTTGTTTGCGTTGCGTGGGTGACTGGTCGTTTCCGGAGGCGCCGTAGGGGCCGCACGGAGACAATTAAAAGACGTCCCCGTAATGGGAAGGGATCCGCCGGCAGCCGCGGTGGCGCTGGGCGGCTGTGTTCGTCACGCTCTCCAGGTGAACGGCACCAGCGGGACGGAGGTCCACATGTCCCGTCTGAGTCTACACTCAGGTGTCTACACTCACACCTACGTTTGGAGAGAGATTCGTGTGTTCATTACGGTCGGTCGGCTGAGAAGTTCCCGGGGCGCCGCCTGCAACATGCCGGCCAGGGGGGCAGCTGCTGTGCGTCCCGAGCTGGGGACAGGAGGTTCGGTGAGATGTCCCAGCTCGAGAGTGAGGCAGGAAGAAAAGGGGCAGGTGCTGTCTCTCCCCCTCTTTTCTGTTCTCCGGGCCGTCAACTGCTTAGACGCGGCCCGCCACGCGGGGAGGGTGACCTGCTTTACTTAGCGCCCCGTCTCACGTAGCCACGTCCTCGGAGTCCTGCCCAGAAATGGTGTTTAACGCAGGTGCCTGTGGCCGGTCGCGTCGACACGGAGACTTGGCCATCA
>NW_011889681.1:18357-18817 GCF_000151845.1 Pteropus vampyrus
TCAGGACGTGGCACCAGGAGTACGTGTGTCACCCTCAGGAACACACGCAGCCTCTACGTGGTCACGGGTGGGCTGCTTTCCCTTTTCGCCGTGGCCGCCAGGAATGAGGAGACAAAAAGCCATCGTCTGACGAACGTCGTTACGTGAACACGTGGCCCTGAACGTGGACCTCTGCTCGCCTTTGGTAATGTGATCTCGGGTCCGGGTGGTGAGCCCGCCCCAGGTTTTGAGGAGATAAGTTATCAATGAATTACAATGAAATGTACCCGGCAGAAGGAAAAGGGTCAGTCCGCTTGTGGCAGGAAGAGGAGGTGGCAGGGTTCTTGCCGGGAGGCGGCAGCGTGCGGTGGCCTCAGTCGGGCGTTTCGGCTTGATCAATTCTCTCAGGAGCAAGGCGTCCACCTGCGCTGTCACCTTCAGATCTCTTGGGGACTATTTCGGAGTCCTTCGCTGCCCCTCG
>NW_011889681.1:20262-22351 GCF_000151845.1 Pteropus vampyrus
GCTGCAACCCGCGTTCGGCCCGTGGCGCCTGCGCCCGGCCACCTGGCTCGCGACTTGGCAGGGAGCTGGGGCCCCGGGCGTTTTTTACGAGGCTCGTAACTGCGGAGCCGGGAGAGGCAAAGCGTTCCCCTCCCGCGAGCGGACATTTATAGGGGATTTGCTCGACTTAGCGCGACTTTATACGCGCGACACCCTCGCAGTTGGAATGTTCTCCTATAAAACGAAAATTAAGAGGCTTTGCTTTCTCGAGGGGTTCGCGGTTTACGGGGAACACTCGGGAGGGCGCGGCTTGCGGCCGGGGTTCTTCTGCGAGCCGCTGTTTCCGAGCTCAAGACGTTTGCTGCGGAGGATGAACCGGCCACGACCCATCATCACACAGGACGCAGGCGTCGGTCGGGTTCCGCTGCGTGCGGGGCGCTGCGTGGGTGTCGGCCGACCAGTGACGCCCCGTCCCCCAGCCCTGCACAGTGTCACGGGACGAGGCCGCTTCCCGCTCCCGCACGTCGTCAGCGTGGCACGTGTGCAGCTGAAACTCTCCGATTTAGAAACACAGTTCCCCGGGTCGTGCAGGGAAGTCTCTGCGCTTGGCCCATCGGAATGATTCGGTCAATCAAAAAAAAAAAACAAGCTGCGTTATTGGAAAACAAGCACCAGCCCGTGTCCTTCACCTGCACCTGCACCTGCCCGCTGCTCCGCAGAGCCCAGCGAATGACTGACACAGGCGACCCACGCAGAGCCGGCCCGGCCGCGCTGGCCGAATCCATCCTTCAGCACAAAGATCCGGTTTCTCCTCGGACTCCGGCTCGGCTCGGTGAACTGAGTGGGGGCTGCGACTCGCGGGGGCTCTGGGCGTCTCCCGTGTGTGGCTCCGCACAGAGGCCCCAGGGGGCGTGCGTCTGTGACGTCACACAGCCACGGGCCTTCTCCGTGCGTCCCGACCCCGTTTATTCTGCCGAGTGGCGGGTTTGCGGGGTCGCTGGCTGCCTCACTGTCTCTGTGTCTGGTCCAGGCGTGGGGCGTGCGGGGGCCGAGCCCGTGCTCCCCCCGGGGGACCCCAGCCTGTCACGGGTGCGTCTCGTCCTACCCACCAGTCTCTCGGTCTTGCCGAGCGCAACCTCAGCACCAGGCTTTCTGACGACTTAGCCCCTCCCGTTCTGCAGCCTTTTGACGACTTTGGCAAACGTGTCACACGCGGGGCGTCCCCTGCCGCTGACCGCGGAAGTGGGCATTTCCAGAGCGCCGTGGGCATCTGCACGGTCACAGCCGACGGGTGTGACGTGGGTTGGTTTCTGGGTTCTCCCTTGGGGCACAGGGGGCGAGGCAACCACATAGCAGTGACCCTGAAGTCACATCTACCACATGGCGAGATGCAGTGTCCCCAGGTGGCCTGGGCCGGACGCGCAAAGTAGGAATATGCTGCCCGGTGTGGGCTTGGCCAGGGCAGGGTCTGCGACCTTGGGCAGAGCACATGGAGCGTGGCCACGTTCAGATGTGACCCCTCCAGCCCTAAATGTCCCCTCCTGCCACTCCCCGTTCACAGAAGCCTTTTCCTCATGCTTAGCTCATTTCTGTGCACGTTTGAACCCTGGTTCTTGTGTTTCTAGGACCTTTTTGTGCCCGGTATTCTCAGGTACTGAGTGCAGCCTCCGAGCTCCGGCCCCGAGCCGCCCCCGCCCGCAGGAAGGCTGCAGCCCCCGCTCGCGTGTGCGGGGCGGGCCAGGAATTCGCCGGTGACCGCCTGACGCACCGTCCCCCGCAGCCACCGGCCCCCAGCACGTGGGGATGTCGCACACACAGCGGCCGAGACGGTCGCCTGCGTTGATTAGAACCGACTGCTAATAACGGCGAGAGGCTGCTCACAGCCCGAACTCTGCGCCCCTCATTTGTAGGGGGTCGAGATCTCATTAATCTTCCTGTGTCCTCGCGGCTCGGTGCCAGTTCACCTTTGCGAGGACACGGTTTGACGCAGGCGGAGGGGGGTTCGGGCGAGGGGGGGTGGCCGGGCTGCACCGACCCTTCAACGCAGGTGCAGTCGAAGCCGGCGTTTGCCGCAGCTCTGCAAGTGCCACCCACTGCCTTCCGCTGAGCA
>NW_011889681.1:25981-26362 GCF_000151845.1 Pteropus vampyrus
ACAAGAGGCCGCGGTCTCCTCCTGAGGGGGCGAAAACCTCTCGAGACCGGATGCAGGTGGACGTCACCCACTGTGGCGAATGGTTCACTGTCACTCGGTGAATGTTTGTTTTACGTTGTGTGACTTTCACCTGAATGAGGTCAAGGGACAGCTGGTCCGCGGCGTCCACGCCGGGTCAGCCGTGATGCTGCATCGTGCATCTCGGGCCTTGGGCCTGACGGCGACAAGCTTCCTGGGCTGGGCGCTGCGGGGGGCGGGGGCTGTGCGTGCGTCACACAGAATCGCGGACAGAGTTGACGTCAGCGGCACCGCACGTGGGTTTAGGGCCGAGGACGGATGGCTACGTCCTTTTTTAAATCTCCTTCACGCAGACGATCTGCT
>NW_011889681.1:26412-29280 GCF_000151845.1 Pteropus vampyrus
GCCTGACTCTGGACATGGGGAGCGTCCGCCCTGCTCCCTCCAGCCACAGGCGCATCTCCTGAAGCCCCGCCAGCCCCGCCCACCTGCATCCCAAGTTCAGACCCTCTATTATCCCTCGGAGCTGCGGAACAGAGGGCCGTCGCCTGCGTCCACGGTCACTGAGGCGCCATCCCCACCGAGCTGCCATGTTGAGCTTGGTCGTGAAGACACTCGATGAGCAGGTGGCCCAAGACTTTATTCAAAACCCGCCAAGCAATAGGAAAGAAAAGTGTAAAATGAAGGGGGGCCGTTGACACAGGGCACTGGGGCCTCTTTACGCGTGTCGTGCGCCCTGAACACGGGCCGCCCGTGGTGAATCCCGGCGGCCGCCGAGGGCGGGCTGGCACGTCCCCGAGCGTGCTCGCCTCGGGGCTGTGGCTTACGGGGCCGTGAGCGACTCTGACGGGAGGATGCTGCACACGAAGCCGCGGACCGCTGCGTAGTCGGAGCGCGTCTCTTCCTTGGCTCTGAGCGGTTTGGGTCCTTCACCTCCACTCGGAGGAGCCCCGGGGTCCAACTCATTCCAGCTGCCTGCCGAGCGGGGCAGGGCACCCGGGGAGGCGCAGAAACTTCAGCGTAGACGTCGCCGGGCTCCTACGGTTTAGGCGGCATCGATGTTTCCGTCGCCGGCTTCGAGAGAAGCAGCTGGCCCGCCGCCCTGTGGACGGAGCTCGTCCGATCGCTCGCAGGACTCCGGAGAAAAAGTCCGCGGTCTCCCGAGGAGGAAGAAACTCTGCCGGGCGAGAAGGACGGCGGCTGCTCCTCCCCGCTCCGCCCCAGCACACCCGGAACTGGAGAGGACTCGGGGACCGCGCTCCCCGAAGCCGGGCTGTTCCCGCGGGCAAACGTGCTACCGCGTTTCCTTCCAGACGATCGAGGGTCGAGCTCCTTCCTCCTTCGGCGGCGGTGACGTCCGCCGCCCCCGGCACCCTCGGGACGTCAGGCATGCACGGCGGGGCTGTTTCCACGTAACTCGTCGCCTTTCTGGGGCACCGCAATGCCACGCGGGACCGGCGCAGTTCTCAGCGTGTTGGTGGCGGTGCGGAGCGTGGCGGGCTGTGCGCACCCCTCCTGTGCTTAGCGAAGGCAGGCGGCTCAGATGTCCCCTCACCGGCAGGACTCGGCCTCGACCTTCTCAGAAGACGGCGCCTCCCCCCTGCAGCCCTGACCGTGCCACAGAGGCCGTGTGTCGGTGCACCGCGTCTGCGTGGTGTGCGTGTCGGCGAGTTGTGTGCGTGTCTGTGTCGTGTGCATGTCGTGTGCATGTCTGTGTCGTGTGCATGTCGTGTGTGTCTGTGCACTGCATCCGCGTGGTATGCGTGTCCGCGTGTTGTGTGCGTGTTGTGTGCATGTCTGTGTGTCGTGTGCATGTCGTGTGCGTGTCTGTGCACTGGGTACGTGTCGTGTGCATGTCTGTGTGTCCGTGTCGTGTGCGTGTCTGTGCACCGCATCTGCGTGGTGTGCGTGTCTGCGTGTCGTGTGCATGTCTGTGTATCGTGTGCATGTCATGTGTGTGTCTGTGTGTCCGTGTCGTGTGCGTGTCTGCACCGCGTCCGCGTGGTGTGCGTGTCTGCGTGTTGTGTGCGTGTCGTGTGCATGTCTGTGTATCGTGTGCATGTCATGTGTGTGTCTGTGTGTCCGTGTCGTGTGCGTGTCTGTGCACCGCATCTGGGTGGTGTGCGTGTCTGCGTGTTGTGTGCGTGTCGTGTGCATGTCTGTGTATCGTGTGCATGTCATGTGTGTGCACCATGTCCGTGTCGTGTGCATGTCGTGTGTGTCTGTGCACTGTGTCCGTGTGGTATGCGTGTCTGCATGTTGTGTGCGTGTTGTGTGCATGTCTGTGTGTCGTATCCGTGTCGTGTGCGTGTCTGTGCACCGCATCTGGGTGGTGTGCGTGTCTGCGTGTTGTGTGCGTGTCGTGTGCATGTCTGTGTATCGTGTGCATGTCATGTGTGTGCACCATGTCCGTGTCGTGTGCATGTCGTGTGTGTCTGTGCACTGTGTCCGTGTGGTATGCGTGTCTGCATGTTGTGTGCGTGTTGTGTGCATGTCTGTGTGTCGTGTGCATGTCGTGTGCGTGTCTGTGCACTGGGTACGTGTCGTGTGCATGTCTGTGTGTCCGTGTCGTGTGCGTGTCTGTGCACCGCATCTGGGTGGTGTGCGTGTCTGCGTGTTGTGTGCGTGTCGTGTGCATGTCTGTGTATCGTGTGCATGTCATGTGTGTGTCTGTGCACCGTGTCCGTGTCGTGTGTGTGTCTGTGTGTCCGTGTCGTGTGCGTGTCTGTGCACCGCATCTGCGTGGTGTGCGTGTCTGCGTGTCGTGTGCATGTCTGTGTATCGTGTGCATGTCATGTGTGTGTCTGTGCACCGTGTCCGTGTCGTGTGTGTGTCTGTGTGTCCGTGTCGTGTGCGTGTCTGTGCACCGCGTCCGCGTGGTGTGCGTGTCTGTGCGTCGTGTGCGTGCGTGTGCTGCATCAGCGTGTCTGTGGTGCTGGCGCTCCTGCATTCTGAGTGTGAGTGTGGTGTCTGTGGCAGTGTCTGTGTCTCCGTGCACGTGTAAGTTGCGTGTCTGTGTGCGTGTTGTCTCTGTACGTAAGGTATGTGTGTTTCACTGGGGTCCCTGTGGATCTGTCTGTAATGGACCTGTGTCGTCATGTCTGTGTCTCTCGAGCCTGAGAGTTGTATCCTGCGTGTTGTTTCTGTGTGTGCTGTGTGTGAGTTGCGTCCTGCTGTCGTGTGTCCGACCTCCCCCGCCGAGGAAGCTCTTGTGGTTTCCCACAGAGGGAGCACGTGGGTGGGGCTCGGTCCAGGACGGAAAGCAGGAAAAGT
>NW_011889681.1:33608-40814 GCF_000151845.1 Pteropus vampyrus
CCGGGGACGCGGTGACGCACGTGTCCGTGCGCGCGCGGGGTCCCCGCCCCTCTCCGGGCGCACGTAGCACATTGCAGCTGAGACGAATCGCCGCCGCCCGCGTTTTCAGGTGGCTGTGCCTCGGGGGAATTTCGGCCCGTGACGTGCGCAGGGGGCGGCGCGTCCACGCAGCTTTGACAGGCGATGCTGACGGCGGGGCTCATGGAAAATGCATCAGCTGCGCCGAGCGCCGGGAGCCGACTGCCCGTACTGACTGCGTCTCCCTCATCCCAAACCGACGCATGAAAGGGCCCTGCACGTCGCAGCCTAATTACTCAGACAGTTGAGCACGAAATTACTTTCATCTGCCGGAGCACGTGGGGAGGGGGGTCGGGGCGCAGGGCTGAGCCTCGGCGAGCAGCTGGCCGCGCATGCAGAGTGGGGGCGGCGTCTTGCGCGCTGTGATTGCAAAGTGCCTTTTCCCATAATTAGACCTATTAAAAACAGACCGGCGGCCCTGCCGTTGGAAGAGAAGAAATTCAGGCAGGATGAATGGCAACGGGGCGCTGGCTGCGGGGGTGGGGGGCGGGGCCTGAGTAGTGGGGCCATGGGGGTCTCTGGGGCGCCGCGGTGGGTACCTGTAGGGTGAGCTCACTTTTTGGCCCCTCTGCTTTGCTCATCGGGGGCGCAAACATCTTAACGATTGCGCATTTGGCTCCTGGTTCTCTCTCAAGTGTCCCACGCAGTGTCCACCAGGGTGGACAACGAGCAGGGACATTGGCCTCTGCAGGGGCAGGACGTGGCAGGGAAGTGTCCGGGAGGCCGGGAAGACGCAGACCCTGGGGTCATGGGGCATCTGTGATGTGCACGGAGGTTGGCACCTGCCTCTTCCCTATGACCGAATCCTCATGGCCCCTGGGCACTGGGTGCCAGGAGTGACCCACAGCCCAGCAAGGCAGGCGAAGCGGGTGAAGCCGAGCAGCACTGGTGGGTGCAAATTTGCCCCCGGCCCCCACTGTGCCCACACCAGGTGTCACGGGAGCTGCTTCGCGGGAGAATGGTCTGTGCGCTGAGAGCCTCCTACGTAATCCTGGGCTGCACACGAAGCAGGCAACTGGGCCACGTCCTCAGAGAAGGGTGCACTCAGGAGGGTCCCCACAGGGCCGACTGCCCGCTGCACCCGGACCGTCCGTGGTGGCCTCAGTCCTGGCCCAGTCTGTCTTCCAGGACCTGTCCACGAAATTCACGACTCACCGGCACCGCAGCAGGAGCCAGAGGCCAAACCGTGTCCACGGGGCCCGGGTCTCTTGACCTTCCCGGAGCCAGCGCGTACTCCGTGCCCTTCTGAGAGCTGCCTGGGGAGCCCGTGGGGAGCTCCCCCACCAGGGCAGCCCGCTTCGAGGTCCCCACCGCACAGAGGCAGACGGTCCCGTGCTCTTGGGGGCTTCCTGTGACACATGCGGCCCTGGGCCCTCGTCACTGTCTCCATGACGTTGGACTTGTCCGCGGCTCGAGGCAGAAGGTCCGTCCTGCTGTGCTGCCTAGATCTTTACGCAGGGCGCACTGTGAGCTCCCAGGAAGGGGACGCAGGAGACCCCTCCCAGGATGGGCCCGAGGAAGCCCCACAGCTGGGGCGGGGGGTGCGGGGGGACCGTGACCGAGAGGCTCCCAACGCTCAGCCCGGCTTTCATGCGGGAGAGGACTCCAGCTGGACCTGTCGTTCTGGGCTGCTGTGTCCACCGTATCCCCTGTCCCCCTCGCGTGAGCAAACGAGCGGTTCGCCTCCCTGAAAGCAGCGGAGGCGGCTTGGAGACCGTGGGCGTGACAGTGCTCTGCACATCTGTTTCCGCAGGAGGCGTTCGCCGCCGGGACGAGGCGCCACCGATCGCTAATAATTTAATCCTCGTAACAGACTCGAGGAGCCCATTATGTAGGAGTCAGCGTTCGATCGATATATTTTGCAAAATAAAGAGTCTATTGGATGCAGAGTAATAAAGAAAAAGAAATCACAGCCTGCGGCTTTAATTTAGTGGCCCCCCCTGCCCCCCCAGTTCCCTAAGTAGCGAAGACGCGTCGTAAAGCCGCTTCCTCGTTAACCCTCACGGGGCCCTGTCCCCGAGCCCGGCTCGGTGAATCGGGGCCACCGCAGACCAGGGCAGGAGACGCACGGGGTGCAGGCGAGCGATGCCTGCGGACGGTCGGCCTCGGGGCACGTCCGGGGTGGCACGTGTGGGGCGTAACGCTGGGGACACGGCCCCCGTCGGTGTGGACGAGAACTCAAACCCACAGGTGTCACCCCACCTCGTTTCCGAGGGAGACATTGGGGCGGGCAGAGTGGGTAATCTGTATTTTCATCTGTTTATTGCGCCGCGACCCAGTTTTAAGCTTTTCCAAGACGACCCTGTGTCTCTTTTGCCATCTGAGTAAGTCGTGAAGATACGAAATGATCGGATAACTGAGGGACCTTGCGAATCGTGTCCTCATTCGGGCAGACGCTTTCTCAGGCGGAGCACACAGAGTCGAAATGGGGGAGTCGGTTGTGCCTCCTTCCGGCAGGGTTCCCACGGCGACCAAGTGCTCCCTGTGCATTTTGAATATCGATCACACAAACGGTCGACAAACGCGCATTTCGTACATCGTCCGTATGGAAAGCTGGATTCTCGCAGCGCCATCGGCGAGGGAAACCGTCGTGTGTAGGAGGAAATCGTGACGAAGGGAGCCACGTGTCGCTGGACGCGCCCGGCGCACACCGTGCCCGCGTGTTGCCTGGTGGCTGCTTCTCACGTG
Source organism: Pteropus vampyrus (assembly GCF_000151845.1). Classification (NCBI taxonomy): domain Eukaryota; kingdom Metazoa; phylum Chordata; class Mammalia; order Chiroptera; family Pteropodidae; genus Pteropus; species Pteropus vampyrus. The sequence continues at coordinate 36,375 of NW_011889681.1, forward strand.
GCCAAAGCACCGCCCCGCGAAGGACACGCGCGTCCAGCCCCTGCCCTTTCTGGCAAGTCTGCCGTAACCTTTGGCGTCACCGCCAAATGCCCAGGGATGCGACTTCCAAATCGCTCCATTTTTGAAGAACCTGCCGAAGCGTTTTCAGAAGCGGCTGCTCCGCTTTCGGTCCCCGGCGGCCGTGGACGAGGGACTCGGCTTCCTTCGTCCAGACACAGTCGATTTGGAAAAATCTTGTTACCTTTTGTTTTTTTTTTTTTCATTTTGCCGTTGGAAAGACACACAGGTGACGTTGTGGGGACGCTAAGAATCGGTGCTCTGGCGTTTTATTCGGCTCCGTTTATTTATTTTTCCCGGCTTAGCGTGGTGTGCTCGATGCGTAAAGGTGTCACGTCGGGCGGTGAGTTGGCGACGGCGTTTTCACGTTCTTATGGCGACGGCGTCTCGTTTTCACAGTTTGGCTTTGGCTGGCGGACGAAGACTTTGTCGCCGTGTGTGGCGCAGGTGTCTTTCGGGTCCCGCGACGACGGGGAAGCGCGGCCGCCTCCCAGCCCTGGCCGTGGTCTCGCTCGTGCTGGGCGTCGGCTGAGGCCGGGCCGGGCGGGCGGCTCACGGGTCCACCCCGGCTCTACGCGCGCCCAGTCGGCCACAGGGGTCCCTGGCCCGGCCACGTGGGAGCGTTTTCCCCCTGCCCGGCGAGCGTCAGCACGGAGGACCGGGGGCACGTTGCTGCTGTCGCCGGGCGCAGAGCAGAGGGGAGCTGAGCGGTGCCCTGAGCTCGGCTTCGTCTCGGACCCGCCGTGGTTCTGGCGCTGGAAAGCGCGCGCGCGGCTGGTTGGTGAGGGGGCGCTGGCAGCTCCGCGACGTCTCTGTGTGGCCTCCGCTGCGCGGCCTATGTGCCACCTCTCCGTGTGGTGGGCCAGCTGGTGTGGGAGACAGAATACTGTCCCCAAAGATGTCCCTGAGCTAATCCCCAGAACCTGTGACTATCTCAGGCTACCTGGAAAAGATGAATTAAGTCGTAGGTGGAACGGATCGCTAACCGTGGCCCGTACAGCGGGGGACTAGCCGGGGTTCCCCGTGGGGCCCAGTGTAACCACGGGGGCCATGGGGAGGGGAAAGAGTCAGCCCAGAGAGATGTCGCTCAGGAAAGTGTCGATCTGCCTTATTGGGCTTCGGAGATGGAGGAGCGGCCATGAGCCACGAGCGGCTCCTGGCGACTGGAAAATGTGAGAAAGTGGACTGTCCCCTGGAGTGCCCGGCGGAACCGGCCGCGCCCACGCCTGGGTTTTGCCTCGGGGATGCCCGCAGTGCACCTCTGCTCCCCAGAACCCTGAAATCAGGGATCCGCTTTGTTGCTGTTGCTAAGTGTGTGGGACTTCGCTGCAGCACATGCAGCAAACCCACACAGGTGGACCACAGGCTCCGTTCCTGACTCCTTGACACAGCCTCGAGGGTTACCTTAGCCACAGAGTCACTCTGTGCACTGAGTCGTGTCCCCCAAATTCATATGCTGAAGCTGACCCTCCATGACATGGTGTTAGGAGGTGGGGCCTTCGGAAGGTGATCGGGGTGACATGAGCTCACGACACGGACCCCATGATGAGATCAGTGTCCTTATCGGAAGAGACCAGAGCTCCTCCCTTCTCTCTCTCTCTCTCTCTCTCTCTTTCTCTCTCTCACTCACGCACACCCCGAAGAGAGGCCGCGTGAGCACACGCAGAGGAGACGCATCTGCGTGCAGGAAGAGGCCTCAGGAGACACCAGCGCTGTCTACACCTGCATCTGGGACACCAGCCTCCAGAGCTGTGAGGACAGACGTGTGTAGTTCGAGCTCCGGACTGTGGATCTGCCGCGGCGGCCTGAGCAGACCGCGGCGTGGAGCGGTGGACGGTGGCATGACCCGCTCGGCAGGCCAGCGAGCACGGCTCTCGAGGGCGTGTGCCCGGGCCTGCCTCGCCTGCCGTGACACGCCTGTGTCTCCACAGTCACATGTCTACGGACCCCTGATGCCACTTTGCTTCGGGTGACATCAGAAAGTACAGGGCAAACTTACTGTACCGAATGACAAAGGGGAAGTTTTCGGGAAAGAATCGAGCCACGGAGGTTATTTACCTCTGTGTAAAGACTCCATCAGAGTGGCTGTCGGTGCCCTTTCTGCCTGGTGAGGTGGTGCCGGTCGTCACAACGACATAAGCCCCGTGACTCACGGTGTCCTGGACACACACGCCCACTGACGTGCTGCTCTCTGTCCTCGTGCGTTGGAGAAACTGTGTCCCCAGCGAAGCTCCGTTTCATCAGCATCACGAGAGAGGAGTATTTTTTAAAATCGATTGTATGTTTTAAGAGTCACTTTACGGTCACAGCAAAACTGAGCGGCAGCTGCGGGATTAACGGGGACCCGTTTTGGTGACCGTCGCCACTGTGTGTTAGGTCCTGAGTCCAGGCCAGCAGCACGCAGTTTCCTGTGACGCTTTCTGTTCGGCATCTAAAATGACGCGGGATCGGCGGGGTCCCCCGCAGGGCGTCCCGGACACCAGCGTGCGTTCCCTACCACTGCCCATTTCACCGTCCAACCGGGTCAGAGGCGGCATCGTTAGCACAGAACGCTGTGACGGAACATACCGTGACCGCAGGTGTCCTCACGGTAATGTGTAGGTCCCAGATTGGAGCCGCTTAGGAAAATGAGCTCTTTCTGTACCAGGTCAGGAACGGGGGTAAAAAGGTGGTTCCTCGATTAAGGGAGGAACAGGCATACGTGCCTTTAAATTGATAAACGTTTGCGAAACTGTCCTGAGCATGTGTTGATTTGCTGTGAGGGCTGCAGGACGCAGAGCTGAGGGACATGTGGAGGGGGCAGAGGCACGGTTTGGGGGTGCTCCACAGGTGGGCACACCCCGCCAGCAGAGGTGGTGTGTGCTGCAGATGCTGCAACCGCGGTCACTAAAATCAGGGGTCAGCGAAGTACACCCCCTGCCCTACCCGGCCCTCTGCTTGGTGTTGTCAATAAAGTTTTATTGGCACGCAGACACGTGCATTTCTTTACGTACAGCCCGTGGCATTCCCTCGCTGTGCCGAAGGGTTGAGTGGTTACGTCAGACGCCGTATGGGCCACAACGCCGAAAACACTGCCTTTCTGGCCCTTTCCACCACAAGCTTGCCCACCCCGTTGCAAATGGTGTTTTACGGACGCTTCACGGAGATGAGGGCCTCTTGCTTTACAGACTCGGAAAAAGGGCGCCCTTGTCTGGCGAGGCAGAGGGAAGCTCCCCACAGGAAGGGAAACAAATGCTGTCGCGTATGAACCTGAGCAGGTGGCCTCCCCCCACCTCCCCCTGCATTGTCCCTTGCAGGACAAGAAGGACACATTTTCCAGCCAACTCACGTCACTTTGCAGGACAAGGGTGCGTTGAAGGGAGGGGGACCTTCCGGGGACCCTTTCATGGTCACCGTCGGGCTTGCAGCTCTGGGGCGAGGCTGAGGGCCTTCCCGGGAGACGAATCTCGGAGGACACAGGGGACCCGGCACCAGGACGCCCTTCCTTTCACGTCCCGGACGTGGCCCTTGCGAATCCATTCCCAGGTCTGCGGACGGCTCACTCTTGGTTTATCTGAACTCCATCATATTTGCTGCTGATTTGGGCTACTTTTTCCCCCCAGCTTTTTTAAAAAAAATTGCTGTTAAAAATTTATATTTATCTAATGTAAAGTTTGGCACTTTAACCACTTTCAGGTGTTCGCTTCGGTGGCCGGAGCATCTTCAGCGTATCGTGCGACCTTCGCCACCGCGTTGTCTTTTGAAAATGTTTTCAGAAACTACGTGCACCCAGCGCGCCGCCCCTGCACCCCATGCCGCAGCCCCCCGTGACCTCTCATCCGCCTGCCCTCTGCGGGTCTGCCTGTCCTAGACATGGGAGCACTCGGCGTGTCCTCGAGTGACTGGCGTGCTCCGCTCAGCATCACATCCTCAGGGTCATCCCCATTGCAGCAGCCCTCGGAGCGCGCTTCCTTTTCCTGGCTGTATAGTACTCCGCGGTCCGGCTGCACCATATTCGGTCCATTCGTTCTTCCGCGGGTGGCTGGACATTCGGGCAATTTCCACCTCTTAGTTCCTGTGCCTAGTGCTGCAGTGCACGGATATCCGAGCGCGTTTCTACATTCAGTCCGTCTGTGGTGACACCTACGAGCCGACGGGCTGTGTCACATGGTCGTCGTAGGTTTAAGTTTTCGGGGACGGGCAGACCGTTCTCCACCGTGGCTGAGCTGCGTCACACCCACACGGCGTTCCCGTTGCTCCACGTGCTCTCCGACGCTGATTCCCGCTCCCCTTTATTTCCCACGCCAGCGGGGGTGTACGGCGTCCCGTGCTGCCTTCGCTTGGCATTTCCCCAGGGACTGATAACGTCAATCACCCTTCCACGCCCATGTGTATGTCGCCTCT
>NW_011889681.1:41684-43066 GCF_000151845.1 Pteropus vampyrus
ATCCATTTCTGCCGGACACAGCGGTGATCCATGGTCGTGTCCGCTGGCTTTGGTTCTGTGGCCGACTCTGGTCTCATTTGCCGGTGACAACAAGGCCCAGGCAGAAGGCCGCTCGAACGAGGCCATCTGAGAAGCCCTGAGAAAGGCTGAAGCATCCACGGGGGAGTAAATTGCATCCTGGGGACGGTGACTTCCACGAGCGTGTAGGAAGTGGGTTCAGGCGAAGAAGCCACGCGCTGCATTGGAGTCCGGGGTGGACGTGCGTGGGGAGAGGGACCGAGGTGGCCCACGTGGACACCGCAGTCGGAACGCTGTTTTCCAGCGTCAGCCCTGGGGCACCCGAGCTGGGACGCCCGTGCCACTGGGACCCTGCCGAATGCAACTCAGAGAAGTCGCAGGTCATTAAAAAAAAACTCAGAGAAGTCGCAAGTCGAAGTCACCCCCGCCTCCCGCATGCCCCGCAGCCGCCCCGGACAGGCGGGTCCGACTCACGTTCACCTTGTCATCATCATCACGCAGCGCGGGCGAGCTCCAGAGGCCGCGGCCCCGCCTGGCGTTTGCCGCCCCGCCTGTTAATTTTTCATATCGGTCCCTGTCGTTGTGGAAAAGCCTCGCGGCCTCGCCTAGGAATCCCTGATGCCTGCAAATGGGAATTCTCCAGTCGTGGGCGTCGACTGTCCACTGCGTTGGATCCTCCCGCTCCGGATGACGAGACGCTTCTCTTTTTCGGGTTTGAAACACCCGTTTCACACAACGTGGGTGGAGGGCCCGTCTGGGGGTGTCGGAACGGGAAGACTTTTCTGGAGTGTTGACATCTGCGTGTGTGGCCGTCAGCACTTACGGTGGACGTGGCATTTAAAAAAAAATTCTTTCTGTAGTAGTGCCAACCCAAGAAAATGTCACTTTTTTTCTGTCCAATTCCTTTAAAAATCAATTTACGACGTGACATTCAATAAAATATGCTTTGTGCAGCTAATAAAAACCGGACCCTCGCAGCCTGGACAATTAGGCTACGGCGTTCCCCGTGCCCCCTCGGACAGGCCTTATGGCTTCACTTTGGGGTCTGCCTTCCCCAGCTTAAAAACTAAAAAAGAGAGAGAGAGACAGAGAGAGCCCCATTAGTTATTAATAGCCTTCTATGCTCTAAAACGTTTCTTTTTCTTGTGCGGAGAGAAAAAAAAAATCATTTGCCTTTTAATGGGGTGTCAGATTTGTTTCGCAAACCTCCTAAAAGGTTATCGTTGTGCCATATGGAGAAGTGTTCTCCTCGGAATCAATGAGAACTCTGTTCGGCCGGCCGCTCACGGCGGCCCCGCTGGAAAAGTTAATTTCGCCTTTTGCAAAGCGCAGGGCTGGGCCCGGCCTGCGGTTAACGACATTCA
>NW_011889681.1:43699-45257 GCF_000151845.1 Pteropus vampyrus
GGCCTGGAGGCTCGGGGACGGGCTGAGCGGGCAGTGACTCTGCGCGGCTCCATCACCAGCATGTGCGAACTGTGGGCGCCTTCGGGTCCCCCGGCCCGTTCCTGCGACGACGCAGGTGGCTTTCGGGGGACCCCCTGCCGCAGTTCGGGATGTGGAAGCACGTGCGCCAACAGCGGACGGTGAGGAACGGGAGCACTGGGTGGCGGGTGGGGACGGCCCCTCATCCCATGAGCAGGACCCCTGCCCCGTACGGCCGGGGCTCACTCAGGCCCCGGCTGGGGCTGCACACGGTGCCGTGGCCACTGGCCTGCCCGTCCAGGGAAGGTGCCCCTTAATCCCGTGTCCCAGCTGAGGCGGCCACCCCGGGCCCCGCCCTGCGACCCAGGGCGTGACCTCCACCCGCACTTTGCACCCCGTGACCCCAGCACGACCTGACACTGATCCACACTCACATCCTTTCTTTCCCGCACGGTTTCACCTTCCTGCCTTCCTTCTGTGACGTGACCTGTCACACGGATCCCTGTGTGCTGACTCCGTGTGTGACTCCAGGTCCCCACCGTAGGACCTGAGACACGACCTCTGTGCCCAGCCCCTCCCCTGGGGCCTCGTGGGGCCTGAGAGCTGATACATTCTTATTCTTTTAAGCCACTCGCTTTGCGGTCATTGTCACGGCCGCCCCAGGACAGTCACGCAGCACCGCACGCCCTCCTCACGGCTCCCAGCTGTGCCTCGTCACCGCCTGCCCACTTGCTGCGGCACGTAGCACCGCCTGTGCCGTGTCTTATTTTATTTACCTTTGACTTGTTTATGGCCTTGTCTCCCTGTCTAGAGTGTGCAGCTTCCAAGAAGGAAAGTTGCTTGTCTGCTCTGGTCACCGCTCTCTCTCTGGACCTGATACATATTTGACAGGATACGTGATACACGTTTGTCGATCGACTTAGCGATCACTATGTGCTTTGCGTATTATCGGCCCACGACCAGTGCATGACTTCGCTTCGGCTCCCATCCCTGAGTACCCAGGCGGGGGCCTTAAACCACAGACCTTCATTTTTCACGTCCTGGAGGCTGGTCGTCTGAGTCGCGGGAAGGGCGGGCTCCTCCCGGGGCCTCTGATGGGAACGTGTTCCAGGCTCGTCTCCCCAGCTTTCTGTGACCTGATGAGTCCACGGGAAGGCGAGCGCGCTGCTCACAGGAAGTGCAGGAAAGATCCGCGTGTCCGTACTGCTTTCCCGGGGTGGCCATGCCAAATCGCTATGCACCGGGCGACTGAAGACCACAGGTGCTCATCCTCCCCCGTCCTAGGGGGCCAGCAGGGTGACATCCAGGGGTCCCAGGGCCTCGCTCCCTCCGCAGGCCCCAGGGGAGGGTCCTTCCTGCCTTTCCCAGCGTCTAGGGGCCGCAGGCGTCTCCGGGTTTGTGGCCGCGTCCCTCCCATCTCTGCCTCCGTCTCCATGTGGCTTCTCCTCTGTGTCTGTGTCTCCTTTCTGTCCCTTATGAGGACACTGTCACTGGTTTGGGGTCACCTGCTCCAGGGGGACTCACCTCAGTCCCTTCACTT
>NW_011889681.1:45562-52707 GCF_000151845.1 Pteropus vampyrus
TTCGTGTGATGATATCTAGTTCACTTTCTTTTTCTACCGACTCTGTATGATCTTCGCTTAGGTAAACTTTCATCAAAAGAATAATGAACGGAAAGTTTAAAAAATAGATTAATCACCAAATAATTGTGTTTGGACTGCGCCCAAGTATAGGAAATCAGGGCATTAGCAAATAAGAACATATTTCAATATTTATGAAGCCATTTTTCTATAATTAAGAGAAATTCTTCAATAGGTTTTCATTGTTGTCATTCTTTTGAATCTGAAGCCATAAATTGTTAGCAAATCATTAAGAGAAAAATGTGGAACCCTGACGTGAATAAATCCTCTTTGATGAGCCCCGGGGTATGTCAGGTTTGAGGTTTTGGGATCACGTTGCCATTAGAAGTTCTGACTAATTATAAGTCTGCAAAGAGCTGGAACAGGGGCGAGCCCCGTGGAGGAGCAAGGCGTCCGGTGCCGGAGCGCGGGGAGGCAGCGCTGAGCCGGGGAGGGGGCGTCTCTGTGCTGTGGCCGTCCGGGGGGCAGAGCGGGGAGGCCCCGGGCGCCCGGCTTGGTGCAGAAGGCCGGCCTCGCACCTCGTGAGTGCGGAAAGCCGCGTTGCACACCAGGGTCAACACATTTGGTGGAGAAAAGACGTGCCTCTGTCGGTCCCAGGTCCCTGATTCCTGGGCAGAGAGACCGTGTCGCCGCATGGGGCCGGCGTGGCGGCCAGTGCAATGCTCCACGCGCTGCTTGGCGCCACGTTTGCTCCTGGGTCCGCGAGGCCGCGGGAAGCCGAGTCGTGGGGAAGGGGACGGGGTGACCGCCTGTGGGAGGCACCGTCCCCGATGCTCACGCACACAGCCGTCACGTCACGGCATCGATAGGCTCCGTGACACCAAAAGATCTTACAGGAAGCTCACCCGTGTCAGCAGGAATTACAAACGTTGGAACGGTGACGTGGAACGGGCGGCAGTGTTCGAGGCCCGGCGGGTGTGGGTCCCCCGTCGCGTGTTGGGGTGCCTCCCCCCGGCAGGGCGAGGTGCATCCCGCCAGTGGAGAGTGTGGCCCTGGGGGAACCGTCTCTGCCAACATCGTCTCGACTCCCTGGGGGGCGTCACTGGACGGGCGCGTGGTGTCTGCCCGGCACGTGGCTTCTCCGTCTGGCGTCCCCCTCAGTCCTCTGCGACACCCCACAGGGAGTGACCCCGAACGCGGACGAGAGACTGGGCTTTGTGCGCGCCAGCTCAAGGGCCGGCGCGGTGTCCCAGTGCATCAGCACGGGGCGTCGCGGGCCTGAGCCTCCCAAACTGACAACTCAGACGGCGTAGAAATCGTAATTATCGGCTACAAGTGTCTTAGGGGTTGTTCTTCTGACATAAAACTAATTTCATGTTTTTATTCATCATGCAGGAGACGCGGGAGGAAGGGCCCGGCTGGGGGGCGGGGGCTTTGCCTGCGGACATCAGTGCCAGGGCCGTCCAGAGAGAGGCCAGCGGAGCAGACCGCGCTTCCTCCTCCACGGCCGCCTGCTGAGCCGCAGTGGCTTCTCACAGCCTCGCAGCGAGCAGCAGGGTGGAGTGAGGGCAGGGTCGTGCCTCCTGCGGGCTGCAGGGGACAGGGTGGGGACAGTGTAGGGTGGGGACAGTGTAGGGTGGGGACAGCTATGGGGCGTGCTCAGCCCTCACGTGGACGGTGGCACCGGCTTCCCTCGGGACAATAAAGATGTTGCCTGCAGGCGCCTTGCTGCGCTCAGAGTCGACAGAGCAGGCCTGGGGAACACGGGGCCCCTTCACCTCCGAAGGGGCATGAAGTGTCCCCAAATGGGTCCTCGAGCATCAGGTGCTGGCATAGAGAGACCCAGGGTGACAAGAAGCCACGGGACCCTGTGGCTGTGCACACAGAGCCCAGAGGCACCACGTTTCCCAGGCACGTGAAGGACGGGGCGGTGTCTCCGTGTCACTCAATTCCCGTGACAAGATGTGATACGTCTCACGTCTCGGCCTTTCGCACAGGGCTGAGTGCGCACATGATGAGGACAGTTACGCACTTATGTCCCCTGGAAACAACGGAGCAGCAGGACAGGTCTGTGGTGGCCGGAGTTTCCCGTGCACTCTGACCGCACCGGCTTCAGTTGGTGCTCGGCGCCGGCGTGACTAAGCTCGGGCCGCCGTGTGTGCAGCCAGCACAGGTGGCCGGGCAGCCTCCCAGACCCGGGAGAAGGTCAGGGACACTTAGCGTGGGGTGGAGCTGGGGGTGGAGACACTGCACGCTCTGCCCGGCGTCCTCGCCGGCGACAGCTTCACCGAGGCGCCCATGGGGCTGTCACCCATTTCCTGCGACGGGGCGGTCAGGTTCTGCGGGCGGTGGTCAGGCCACCTCTGTGGGCGTTGCTCACAGACGCAGCTCTGCTCTGCGGGGCGTCGATGACCCGCCACCCCTGTGTTTTCTCGGCTTCGTTACTGGCAACACTGTTTGGCCGTCGATCGATGCGTCGCTCGATCGTTCCATCGGCAGCGAGGGAGTAAACGAGAGCAGGTGTCCGGCGTCCGTGTGCGTCTGAGCCTCGGGCCCCGCCTGACCCGCGAGTGCTGCCCCCTCCCCTGTCCTCGGGTAGCGAGATCGGCACAGCCCCCCACTTCCTGTGCCTGCACCGGAGGCCCCCGTGCTGCTCTCGGGGTTAGGGCTGCTCTTGGGAGGGGGGCTCTGCACAGCCCCCCACTTCCTGCGCCCCGCGGCACCTCACGACGGCCTCGTCCTCAGACCGTGTGTGTCCGTGGGCTCTGTCTTGCTCCCGCCGGGGTCCCGGGTCACGTCCTGTGGAGCCGCTGGGTCGCGCTCGGTCCGAAGGCCGAATTTGCCGGGTGTTTGTGTGGCATCGCGGGCCAAAGAGCTGCAGGGTCAGTGCGGTCAGCTAGAGCGAAGGCCAGTGTCACGCGCTGCCCTGATGTCTGGGGAAACGGGGTCCCTGGGGCCCACCTGTAGGGCCCCTCGACTGTGCTGCTGGGTGTGAGGTCCCCTTGCCCCTCACTGGGACTTGGGGACCGGACATGGAGCTGGGTCCTCACCGGCCTCTGGGGCGGCCACACAACCTGCCATATCCTGCTGCAGGAACCGGGGCCGCCTGCCCCCCAGCGTTTGTGGGGTTCGGTGCACTCGGACGCCCAGCCTGTGTGCAGCATGGGGCTTTCGTGACTGTGAGCGTACGTGACAGGTGAATGCTGTCTCTGTCATCTGTGCAGAGCTGGCGTGGTGTGTGTGGCCGTCCCGTGAATGGGGCTCCGCCCCGCACCCACGGGAAGTGGGGTCCATGGCAACCGCTCGCCGGCCGAGGAGCGCTGAGCTGCGGGCAGAGCTGGTGCGGTGCCTGAGGAGTCACTTCTCATCCGGGCCCAGCTCGGTCAGGGAGGAAGCTCGTGGGGTGGGGCCGGGGCGGGGACGTGGGGGTGGCATCTGGGCCACCCCCCCAAACGCTCCGTGACATGCTCAGCGCACTCTGTGTTTCACCCAGGGGTGCTGAGATTCACACAACAGTAGTGAAGGGAAACAGTCTTCGGCAGGGTTCGAGCCATCGCAGGCCTCCGAGAATCATTCTCAGCCCGTAGGTGTGAGATGTCACCACCCGGAACCTCGTCACCGTGACACTGTGCGGACACAGTGGAAATGAGCGCAGAGGGGAGCCCCCCGCCCCCCTCCGGGCCCTGTGCTCAGTGCCGCTGGCGGGTGCTGTGAGTGGCAGGCGGCGGGGTGAGGGAAGCCCGGGCTCCGCCGACATGGAGACGGTGGGTCCAGCGCCGACCCGCGAAACCGTTGGGGCGCGCGGACGCGTTCCTGCAGGACCGCGGCTTTGATTAACGCATCAATAATTCAACTGAGTGTTCCTTTCGTCTTCGGCGCGTCCGTCATGATTTCCCGGCCTGTCGAGCGTCCGCCGCTCCCCGGCCATATAACACCCCCCCCACCTCCATCCAGGGGGCCGCTTCCTCTTAATGGTGTGGAGGTGAAAACCAGCCGCGCTATTAACCGGCGATTAGCATAATCCATGATGATAGATCATCCGGTAACGGTTCATCCCGGCAAGTGGATGGGACTGCGGAATGGCTTTGAAGATTTTACGATACAATAACTATGCATTTGATAAGCAATTAAAAAGATGTCTGCAGACACGGAGAGTGAACGCAGTGGGGTGCAGGCGTGGGGGGGGCTCTACTCCACCCGGCCGAGGCCACTGGCTCCCGTCCCGTCCTGAGGCTCCCCGACACCCGCCAGGCACCCCCTCCCCGGGACAGGGCGCGGCCACGTGGACGCCGAGGCTGGCGCAGCGATTCGGCAGGACGCGGCCCCCCGGAACGGAGTCGTCGGCCTGCCCCGTCCTCCCTGGGACTCGCTCACAGCCGCCCCCCGCCCCTGACAGCCCTGTGCACGGTGTCCGGCCGGGAGCACCGCACGGGGCAGGCGGGCGGGCGGGAACCGGGGTCACCAGCTTTGCCGCTGTCAAGTTTTAAATACTTGTAAGTTTCTGTGAGACGTGCGGGCGTGATGCGGATCTGCGCGTCTCACATATGCGGGTAGATGTAAACATTTCCGCTGTCACTTTATTTCCATGGGCGAATCCCGTGGCTTAGTGTTGAATCGCAGATCAACCACCGCCTCGTCTATTGCTAAAGCTTCCGTCTGGCCCAGGCAGCAGTGACCCCAGGCCCCCGCCGGCCCCCGCGGGCCCCGCGCCCTCTGGTCTCTGTTCTGCCTCTGGACTCGCCTGCTGCAGCCCCTGACGTGAGCACCGTGTCCGCCCCTGGCCTTCTGTTCCTCTGGCGTCCGGTCGGGTCCACGCTGTACCGAGTGTCTGTGTCCCACTCCTTTTCATGGGCAAGTAATATTCCACCGCGTGGCACACTGTTCTGTGTATCTGTTCATGCGAGACGCTTGGTGACCTCAGCTGGCACACTGTGTGCTCGGCAGTAGCAGAGAACCCTGGAAACCCTGAAGCACTGGGGGCCCCACTTCCCTCCCTGTAGGAGCCTTTACGTGTCTTCGCGTTAAGGACCGGGCTTCCTAAATTCCTGGGGGGGTCGAGGACTTCCCACTCTGATCGCTTCTCTGGGACGCGCCTCCCACGTGGGGCTCCATGTGACGACGTCGCACGCCTGGTTCACAGTACCCCCTGAAGGAACCTCGGTGTCACCGTGGTGCTTCCCTTACCTGACGTGTGTGTGTGTTTCTAAGTAGGTGTGACGCAATCCCGCAATCACACTCCTGCGTAGCCGTGTGTCGACACGGACACCTGCCCGCGACGTTTACAGCAGCTGCGTTCATTACGGCCAAGCGAGCGACACGCCCTGCAGTAAGCGACGCGTACGTAAAGGGGTCCATCCGGACAGCGGCGTGTTATTGCTCGGCACTAAAGGAAACGAGCCGTCCGGTCGTGAAGAGACGTGGAGAATGTTAGCTGTGTCTGACCGTGTGGCAGAGGCCACCTGAACAGGCTGCACGCTGATTCCTGCCGTAGGACGGTCTGGAAAAAGCCAACTCTGGAGGCGGTAAAGAGGCCAGTGGTCTCCGGGGCCCGGAGGGGGCGGTGACCACAGGGAGCACCGAGCGTGTTCAGGGCAGTGGCTCCGGTCTGCATGACCCTGTCACCGTCATCGAGGACACACGTCCTTACACATTTGTCCAAACCCGTACAATGAGCTCACGTGGACGGCGGGCTTCCGGTGACAATGACGTGTGCTGGGTGCTGGTGCTGTTGGGGGGCCATCGTGTGGGAGACGGGGGCGAATGGGGAATTTCTGTGCAGTTCCCGCGCCCCTAGAACTGCTCTGAAGAAGGAATCTACGCATCGGCTGCGGACGGCTGAACGGGCGTCCTCGCGAAAGCATTCGGCTGCACTGCCGTGAGTGGGCGAGCGTGACCGCGGGCGGCCTGGGCCACACGCCTGTGCCGCTCAAGGGGACCTGCGCCACTGAAGCGAGTGCCCAACGGCCCGGTGCAGCACGAGTGAGCACGAGGTATGTGAGGCTCTGACGAGTGAGTGAGAGCCTAGTGCCTGCCTCTGTGCGTCTGTGCGTGTGTGTCTGTGTGTGCATATGTGTGTGCATATGTATGTGCGTGCATGTGCGCACATGTCTGTGTATATGTGTGTCCGTGTGTCTGTATGCGCATGTGTGTGCATATGTATGTGTATGTCTGTGTGTCTGTCCATGTGTGTCTGTGCATGTGCGCACATGTGTGCCTGTGCGTGTGCGTGTGTGCGTGTCTCTGTGTGTATATGTATGTGTATGTCTGTGTGTCTGTGCATGTCTGTGTGTGTCTGTCCGTGTTCATGTGCGTGTGTGTCTGTGTGCACCTGCGTCTGTGCGTGTCTGTGTGTGGCGCACTGTCCTTTCTGTCTGAGCTGGTTCCATAGCACGGGAGCGGGTGGGCCTGACAGAGGACAGAGGGCACATTGGATTCCGTGTGGGTGACAGGGCCGGCCCTCAGCATCAGACAGGCGGGCAGGGTGGCCGAGGACGCAAAGCACCCGGCGCCCACCCTGGGGCACAGCAAGGGCACAGACACGCGCCCTGCCACTGCACTGGCGCCGCCCCCCGACTCCTAACGCAGCTGCTGTGTGCCCTACTCCACGGGGCTGCCCGTGCGAACCCCTGGAACAGGGGACTGTCCTTCGTGCCTGGGGCCAGGCCGGCCTGGCCCGGTGACCTGCTCTGGCCCTGCTCAGGGCGATGACCCCTCACCGGGAGCCACCGATAGGAGCCTGGGTCCCCACATCATCGCGGGTCCCCCTGCCCTGCGCTCGGCCCCCAAGACGACCCCTCAGCACCCTTTGTTTTCCCTTCGGGTGCAGAGGAGCTGCCGAATTAAAACACAAAGTCATTAGTGAGCCGCGGGCTCCCCAGGGACACGTGTGCGCCTATTCCTCAAGGCCACCCAGGCAGGACGCCTCCCCGTGCCTCCATCTGTCACCAGCGGAGCCTCCGAATGGGGCTCCTCGGGTGGGGGGGGGGGCGGCTCCAGGACGAGATAAACGGAGGTGACACACACACACAAAGGGACCATTTAAAAACCGCCAGCGTCGGAAGGAGACGAGGCGATGACAGGCACCTCCCGCCCCCGACAACAGGTAGCAGCCTGTGTCGCTCGCCTCCTTCTGTAATCTGCTCCCGCGG
>NW_011889682.1:0-709 GCF_000151845.1 Pteropus vampyrus
CACTTAGGGGACTCTGTAGAGTTGAGTCGTTTTATTTCAACATGGCCCCCATTCAGCTCAAGAACTGACAAAGGCATACTACTGCTGCTCTATGGGACTTTTGTAGAAAAACTTGAATTGTTAGAAGAATCACAGCATCTCCAAAATATCTAGCTTTGGGGACTAGGGAGGAGGAAAGAGCCCTTCTAAGATCAGGGCAGTCTTAATTTTACCTCCATACCCTGGGCTCTAAATTTAAAAAAGATTCAAAGGATGCCAGCAGAGATAGAGGCAATGGGCTTCAAGAACCACAATTGAATCACAATTAAATGAGTTTTAAATCGATCCACTTCCAAAAACCACTCCTCAAACAATTCAAGTTTCAGGCAAAATGGAGAACTTTTTGATTTTGAGATTCAGTTTTATAAAATGTATAATTAAGATATATTAATATGAAAGTTAATTTATTTATTTCAAAGGCTAGATGATACTGAATCTTTCTGGAAGATCGTCAGAGAGCTCATGTGATAAAATGAGGAGAAGGGAGAAAGCAAGCACTAGGCTTGTGTCTGGACACCCAAACCTGAAGGTAAATGCCACCTTCTTCTCTAACATCCTGGACCTCTACACACTGAGTGTTAGACGCCTGAGCACTGGAGGTTAAACATCTTGATAAACAGGCCTAAGAAAGGGAGAGGCAGATGAAAGGACAAAAATAAATCTAAACACT
>NW_011889682.1:1429-1814 GCF_000151845.1 Pteropus vampyrus
CCACTTCCAAAAACCACTCCTCAAACAATTCAAGTTTCCGGCAAAATGGAGAACTTTTTGATTTTGAGATTCAGTTTTATCAAATGTATAATTAAGATATATTAATATGAAAGTTACTTTTATTTATTTCAAAGGCTAGATGATACTGAATCTTTCTGGAAGCTCGTCAGAGAGCTCGTGTGATACAATGAGGAGAAGGGAGAAAGCAAGCACTAGGCTTGTGTCCGGACACCCAAACCTGAAGGTAAATGCCACCTTCTTCTCTAACGTCCTGGACCCCTACACACTGGGTGTTAGACGCCTGAGCACTGGAGGTTAAACATCTTGATAAACAGGCCTAAGAAAGGGAGAGGCAGATGAAAGGACAAAAATAAATCTAAACACT
>NW_011889682.1:4929-6058 GCF_000151845.1 Pteropus vampyrus
GACCAACCCTCGACAACTAAGACAGGCTTTGGCCCTCTCTGGCTCAGTCCTTGCTGCAGAAAGTTTAATTCAACTCCCCATTAACCCTTCATTTCACACAGATGCTCAGGAAACACGGCTGTGGAGGCGTTCACAGGTCAGGGCACCGAAGGACATCCCCTCTTCCTGCCCACACTGCACACTAGGTGAGAGGCAGCCAGTCAGGGAAGGCTGTGTCACTCTCCATGTTCTGTCTCCTACACCATCGCCCAGATGTTTAAATCCAAACGATGTGATATGTCACTCACCTGGATTTGGGATTTAGGTTCTAAGATAATTCATCTGAAAGGAAGACAGGATTTCGACCCATCTCAGCTCTTTAAACTAAAACATTAGTTTAAAATATTTCAATATTCTCATGTATTTTACTGTAAAACAAGAATGATCCCTGTGCAGAGACCATATATGGCTCTCACAAGAAGAAAACATGTTCGTCTATAGAGTGGGAAGTCCAAGATAAAAAACCCAGAGATGCCGGTTTCTGCTGAGTGCACCTTCCTGACTTGCAGATAGCTGTCTTCTTGCTGTGTCCTCACATGGCCTTTCCTCTGGATTAGGGCCTCTTCTTTATGACCTCTCTTAACGTTAATTACCTCCTTAAAGGCCCTGTCTCCAAATATAGTCACTTCAGAGGTTAGGGCTTCAGAATAGGAATTTTAGGCAGATACAATTCAGTCCATAAGAGGAAGATATACACTGTCTATTATTAACTGGCAAGCCAAATGGATAAGGTGACCCCATGTTTCTGGATTCCAAATTTGAGCTATTGTAGCACTACATAGGAGAACAAGGGTCACCTGGACACTGGTCAAACGTCAAAACCTAGAATGAACTCTCAATTCAAATAAGAAACAAAGGAGAATTCTCTTGGATTCTTTTTACTGGCCTTATGACTTCAGGCGAGCTGTAAGGTGAGGAAATCATTGAGACAAGAGCAAGGATACACAGGATTTATTCCCTCCTTTACCCCTTTGCTAGTTATTCTTGGTTTGCCCTTTCACCCAAATCCAGGCTTCCTCTCCATTGTTTGTCTTCTTCTAGGCCCTGATAGTCCAGCTCCTGTGGATGACATCATCCAGGCTTTTCTTGC
>NW_011889682.1:8326-9432 GCF_000151845.1 Pteropus vampyrus
GGAAATCTTTTCTATTTTGTTTGGGTGGTGATCACATAAGTGTATAAAATTCTCAAACACATTGAAATGAACATTTAGGAACTGTGCATTTTATTGTAAGTAAATTATACTTCGATAAAAAAGGAACCAAAATAAAATAAAGTAAGCTACACATGGAGAAATGTGCACCTGCATAATTATAGAACCAGATGATGAATTGTCACGAATTGGAAAAACCCAGGTAACCGGCACCCATCGGCCAGGATACTCCTGTCTTGGCCACGCCTAGTAACCACTGTCCTGACATCAAACTGCATGGATTAGATTTCTCTAATCTAATGTACTTAGAATCATTTAGCACGTTCTCTTCTATGTGGCTTTTTTTTTTTTTTACACAATTTTGCCTTTGTGAGATCTATTCATATTATTATGTGTAGCCGTTGATCTTTATATGTTCGAGCTATATGATCTTCCATTTTCTTTAATCATTTTATTTGTATCTATTTACCCTTTCAGAGCATAGTGAAATCCAGCTAGTCTTTGTCAATTCTATGTTTCAGGCACTTGTCAGAGGGGTGGGGAGTAGGTTGTGATTTGCAACAAACTCCAGCTGTTCTGTAACAATTAGTAAAGGATAAATAAATGTCTGCAACAATTAGAAAGCTGGACGAATGAATTTTCTTTGTGTGTATTTTATTTTATTTTGGTTCACTTCTTTTTTACTGAGGTATAATTTTTTTCCACAATGAAATGCCTAGATCTTAAGTGTTCAGTTCAATGAGTTTTGAGAATTATTTACACCCATGTAACAAAACAATATATAGAACATTTCCTTCACCTCCAAAGTCCCATGGTACCTCTTTCTAGTCAAATCCTTTCTCCTACAGGCAACCTCTTTTTGATATTTTTATCACTAGTTGAACCATCCTGAGCTTTAAAAAAAATCTATTTTTTCATAATTATCATGGATGTTAGATGTTGCTTAATTAACATGTTCATTTAGAAAAAAGAAAAAATTAATGATTAAAAGCTGCAGTCAACTGAATCACAATCATAAATCAGCATCTTGGCACCAGGTAAATCAGACACCAACTTCCATGCAGCTGAAATATAAAGCTCTTGGGGTG
>NW_011889682.1:9482-11819 GCF_000151845.1 Pteropus vampyrus
GCAGTCAACTGAATCACAATCATAAATCAGCATCTTGGCACCAGGTAAATCAGACACCAACTTCCATGCAGCTGAAATATAAAGCTCTTGGGGTGCGCTCTAAGTGAAGGCCTTGGAGCCACGGCTGCTGCAGCAGTAGGATGAAGATATGTTTGCAATTTTTGAATGGCTACACTTTTGATATAAGAAATAAGAATGCATGGTCTGGTGAAGTTTGACTGCACTCTTTTTGACTGTAGAGTAGTACATTATTCGAAAGCAAGATTTTCTAGGTCAGACTTACTATCTAATGCTGTTAGACACGTTCAGCTGGACCAAGTTTGTCAACCAGGAAATTTGCTGTGATGGCATTAAGCAGACAAGTAGCTTTATCCAGTATAATTTCTCCCAGAAACCAATGCCTTAAAGTGTAGGGAGAAAAGTTATGGTGATTGAGAGCGAATAGTTTTATCTTCCTGTCTGGAAGAAAATTCTGTGGGCATATTTTACTGTAGATTATGACTGGAGACAACACAAAACAAAACACTCCACAGTACAAAAGATGGATGACTATTTGTCCTCAGAAGTCACCATAATCATAATAAATTGCGTTTCTTATGAAACTTGCAAGTTCATCTTAGATGCATGGTCTGAATACAGCAAATGGTCACATCGTTATATCAATTCGATTAAACTCATATACATGTTGAAATAGCCTGCAATTCCTATGCTGAAGAAGGAGGCTGTGACCTTGAATTGCGTATATGAAGCTAGTAGTTATTATTTATTCTGGTACAGACAAACACCAAGTGGAAAACTGATTTTCCTATCGATCAGGGGTCTTACAAGCAAAATGTAATAGAGGGTCAGTATTTTTTGAACTTCCCAAAACCAGCTGGTTCCGTCGCTTTCACCAACATGGCCTTACTGCTCGGGGACTCAGCAGTGTATTTCTGTGCTCTGAGAGAGGCTACAATGAAGTGGGCACCTGTGGGAGCCCCACAAAAACCTCAGATTGCATCATGAGGCATCCCCCAGCAATGAACACCCAGGCGAGAGTCTCAGTTTAGGCAAGAAGACGTAGGCGCTGTGTCACCAGAGACCGGGTGTTTGGAAGGAGAATCTCTGCTCTAAGGAGACTGCTCTCCCTCTGTCTCAGAGCACATGTCTAAATATGCCATTCATCCAAAGCATCTTTACCTTCCATTCTTTATCTTGAAGTAAATCATTTGGTAAAAGATCTTTTTTAGAAAGAAAACTTTTTTTATGGTGATTGTATTAAAGTGGAAGACAATACCTAAATGTCTCCCGTTCCAACCAGTACTGTCAAAGTTGATGTTTGTCATACTGTACCCCAGATCTGTTCTGGTGTTTAAAAAAGGACTTTAGGAAGCTCCCTTTGAAGGACTTAGTGCCTCCCGGAGACTGCAGCTGTGTGTCATGCTCTTTCTTGTTTGTACTTTTGTTCTCCAGAAACTCTCCTCTGCTCCCTCCTGTTCATTACCTGCCTCAATTCCATAAGTAGATTAGTTTTGCCTGTTTTTGAACTTTATATAAATAGAATAACATAACTTGGATTTTTTTCTATCAGGATTTTTCTCTTTGTATTATATTTCCGAGATTTATCTATAGTTTATTTATTTATTTATTCTCATTGCTATATTAATATACCATAGTTGATTTATCTATCTATTTCAATGGTTACTTGGACTTTTCTAGACTTTGGCTATTATCAATAGTGTTGTTATGACTATTCTTATACGTGCTCTTTGGTGAACACATTTACACATTGTTATCTGGCATATATGTTAGAATTTCTGGATCAAAGAATATACATATATCTGATTTTAATTCCTCTACTAGTCAAGCCCCAATAAGAGTACTAATAACCTCTGTGTTATACATCAACAGAAATGTTTATTTCTCATCATAGCTGACCTCTCAGAAAATTTTGGCAGATGAGTCATAAACATTTACTCTTACTTAAAACTCTCTCTTTCTCAAACTCCTCTGGCAAACCACTCTCTGGATGTTTTACCTACTTCTTGAGCTGCTTCCTCTTTGACTCCTGTACACACTCTCATCTTTCTTATAATTATTAACTGTTAGAAGTCTGCAAGGTTTGCCTTAGGCCACCTCCTCTACTTATGTTATTTTCTCTCTCTTCTCTCTCTCTCTCTCTTCTCTCCTCTCTCTCCTCCTCTCTCTGACATTTTATTCATTCTTATAAGACTCACATATTTATATCTGTGCACCAGGCCTCACCGTCTACTTTGCCTTGCCTTACACTCAAATAAAAAAGTCACCTATCTGTTTATGTATATGCATTGATAAAAATAATGCAATAATAAGCCATAA
>NW_011889682.1:14479-16889 GCF_000151845.1 Pteropus vampyrus
GGGGTCCAGGCTGAAAGAAAGTCACAGTTAACTCAGTTCTGTGTCCCCATACTTTTTCTTTCCATCCTAATTTCTGGGGCACAAATGAAATGGCCTTTGTACGTTAGGTGTTCTCCAAACATTAGCTGCTGGCCTTGTAACCAGATGTAACCAGATGAGGTCAAACTATCTGTTGCCATTTATTTTCACCATTGTCATGACTTGCTCTGCTTCTTTGTGTATTTTTTCTTTCAAATCTAGCCATCCAGTTGATATACTTAGCGTTGGGGTAGATAGTTTTACCAATGGGACTCTTAGGTCAAGACTTAAAGAAAGTGAGCCTGTTTTTCTAATTTCCTGACTCTGGTTACAAGGGCTGCATTATTTCAATTGAGAGCCTTTTGCAGCTCTTGGATTCTTAACTTCAGTTGTTAATATTGGTCTTTTCAAAATCCTCCCATGAGAGCAAAATCGGGACTCTGTCCCTGGGACAGCAGATAAAAACAACACTCCCTTCTGGGGGAACTGAGCTATTTGGCCTTGGAACTGTGACTGTGGGAAGAGGAAGATGAGAGCATGTAATTTTAGCAAACAGTAAGAACAAAAAGAGGGATTTTTCATTCTTGGGACAATTTGTAGACAACATTCTTTTCTTCAAGAAACACACATTCAGTTATCAGGATAGAATTTAGAGACAAGAAAGGAGGGGCTCACTTTCTGTTCAGTTTAATGATTTAAAGATGGATGGACACTTCTCTTAGAGAATTTTATGGTTTAAAGAATGTGAATGTTAGGAAGGATTATGATTATCCTCAATCATAAAATGGCTGTAACCATTTTCCAAATCCATACTGGAAAATTGCCCTGTGATACATGATGGGGGATTTCAGAGGCTGGTGAGCTGAGAAGAGTTTGGTTCTGGTACTATATTTTTAAATTTACTTTTTCAGTATAGAAATATTAGTAAGTATAAAAAGGGATATTTGCAAGCTCAAAGTATGAAAGATTTTTTCACTCCTCTACGAGAAGTCCTCAACCTACATTTTGGTTATACCGCTTTGAGCTAATTACTTGGTCACAGCAAATACATAAAGCTTAAGACAAAGACTTTAAAAAAATAATTTCAAAAATTTACTATGTAATTCCATTTATTTGACGTTATTAAAATAACAAAATTGTACGGATCAAGAATAGAATAGTGGTTGTCATAGGTCAACAATGGGGAGAAGGGAGGGGTGTGACTACAAACAGGTATAATGAAGAAGACTGGTGGTTATAAAATATAAAATATAACAGTCACGCATCCTGATTGTGGCAGTGAATCCATACATGAATCTGTGTATTTGTAAAATTACATAGAACTATGTACACATGAGTGCATGTAAAACTGTGGAAATCTAAAGAAGTTATGTGATTATGCCAATGTTCATTTCCTGGTTTAGATACCACTGGGGGAGACAGGGCGAAGAGTACATTTCTGGAAACTTCCATGAATCTCTAATTATTTCAAATTAAAAATATTTTTAAAAATTAAACAAAATTTTTGCAAAACTCACAACTGTGAATCTCCTTTGGCTCTGTTGCACATCACCACTCAGCATCTTGGTTCTTTTAGTTCCTGCCCTGCCAGGAGTTCCTGCACTAATCTTGCAGTTATCTTTTCCACCTTCTTTCTGAGTTGCACTTACTCAGAAACAGAGAAAAACTGCCCTTAAAATATTATTCGTAAGAGTCAAAGTTTGTTAAGTGTGGCTAGCATAAATCAAATCAATGATAAATGGGATACAAGTTAGTGTAATAAATTTTAGGTCATTAAGAAATTGCCTGGCTCTTAAAGAAAAAAAAAAAACAAACAACAATGAGCATTGTTCATACTGTTAGTATAATGTACAATGGATTCTGTGTAGCTTATTTTTTCTTGTTATTGAGTAAGAGAAGGGATGGAGTGACATCAAAGCAAGTTCATCTGAGAGTTGATGCTCTTTTTCTAGATTGTAGCTAATAGAGAGCAGAGTGTGTTATTTGGACTGTTCAAAAAAAATGTATATAAATGGTGGCTAATTCAACAAGATAAACACATGTTCAATGACAAAATCCAATAATATGTCATAGAACCAAACAAATTAGGCAACTAGTTCTGCTTCATATATCTGAGCTTAGTGTTACTAATTTCAATATTCTTAATATTAGTGAGGTTAATTTTCATGAAGTAACTACTGTCTAAATTTGAGTTATTATCTATGTAGTAATGTGATATTATCTAAAATATGGTTACTTTGAATTTTTTTACATATTTATTTAAAACTAGATATGCTGAATCTAAAATTCTAGTGAAGACTAAATAGAAAATTAGAAACAATTCTGAAACAGAAGAACAATGGGGGTGGTGTGGAGACAGGCTCTACCACATGTTAAATAGTATTATAAAGCT
>NW_011889682.1:19759-20188 GCF_000151845.1 Pteropus vampyrus
TAAATGGTGGCTAATTCAACAAGATAAACACATGTTCAATGACAAAATCCAATAATATGTCATAGAACCAAACAAATTAGGCAACTAGTTCTGCTAAGTATATCTGAGCTTAGTGTTACTAATTTCAATAGTCTTAATATTAGTGAGGTTAATTTTCATGAAGTAACTACTGTCTAAATTTGAGTTATTATCTATGTAGTAATGCGATATTGTCTAAAATATGGTTACTATGAATTTTTTACATATTTCTTTAAAACTAGATATGCTGATTCTGAAATTCAAGTTAAGACTAAATAGACAGAAAATTAGAAACAATTCTGAAACAGAAGAACAATGGGGGTGGTGTGGAGACAGGCTCTACCACATGTTAAATAGCATTATAAAGCTGGAATAATTAAAAGTAATTGGTACGAGCAAGTGTATAACTAG
>NW_011889682.1:20238-21392 GCF_000151845.1 Pteropus vampyrus
GCTGTACACAGTTGGAAAGAAACAGGAGAAAGAAAGACTAATAGCCACACTGTTACAGAAGGAAAGTTCTCTGCACATCACAGCCACTAAACCTGAAGATTCAGCCACTTACCTCTGTGCTGTGGAGACACAGTGCTCCCCAGGCACCTGCAGCCTGTACCAAAACCCTGCAGCTGGGGCTGTGGAATAAGAGCATCGCTTTTGTTTTTCCTCCTCGAAGAAGTATTTTACTTAGCACCCAAAACTTCTTTCTAAGTGGTCCTACAGAGAATGACCCCATGGCCACTTCAGCTTCTTTGCTGTGTTCAATTCTCTTTTCTTTCCCCCTTGCTCTACTTAGAAAATGCTTTTGTTTTTGTTTTTGTTTTTGTTTTTGTTTTGCTTTTTTTCCTCATGTAAGCAAGCTTGTAATATTTCATTGTATCATCTTTAAGTCTATAGTTTATGCCAGATTCTTTTGTTTGCCTACAGGGCTGACACTTTCTCAATAAAATGGCAGGAGAAGCATCTTTATATTTTTTCCAGATGTACGTCCTCTCCTTGAAGTGATGAGCAGAGAATCACCCAACTGCCTGAAGAAAGGAAAGATCATGTGGTTTTAAGAATGAAAAATGAGAAAGCAAAAAACTCTGTTAATATTGCAAAAATTGTCCTGTCACACATGGTGATCGTTCTGATCAAAACTGTTTGCCCTTTCTGTTACTTTATAAGCATATTTAAGCTATTCTCCTCCCTATATGTAAAATAACTTTACAAAAGCAGGTTGTTGGATTTGCCTAGGATCTGAATGAAGGCATTCGTGTGTTTAGTCACAAGAGGGGGCTGCCATATCTGTCAATAACATCCCTAATCATTTGGGGAAAGAATGGTTAGCTCACACTCAATGTGGAAGTTCTGCAGAAACTGTGACAAATGATACATTTTATTCTCTTTGTTATAAGCGGAACAATCTGTTCAAAGCTTCCAACATTCAACGATTCCTTGCCTTGTCCCGATTCATTATGAAAGGTCTTCTTTCCACTCAAAGTAGAATGACATAGAAGGAGGAAGACAGGAAGTGCAGCTTTCAAGCTTAATTTATTTTTGTCTATTGTTTTGTAGTAATAGACAAAAGTAAACTTTTTTTTTTTTTGATGGGAAGGAAATTATTTACT
>NW_011889682.1:21442-23016 GCF_000151845.1 Pteropus vampyrus
ATGAAAGGTCTTCTTTCCACTCAAAGTAGAATGACATAGAAGGAGGAAGACAGGAAGTGCAGCTTTCAAGCTTAATTTATTTTTGTCTATTGTTTTGTAGTAATAGACAAAAGTAAACTTTTTTTTTTTTTGATGGGAAGGAAATTATTTACTCAACCTATTTCAGTTATCTTAAATTTGAGGATATAACAAAAAAAAGTTTTCAAGGCTACTCATTCCTCTTTCCACAGTGCTTTTCCTTTCCTTCCTCCTTTCTCTTCTCTGCCAGCCGACTCTTTGGGTGTGACCACTAGGCCCACAGAGAGAATGGAGAAAGGTGGGTTATGTACAGGGTTTCTGGAATGTAAGGACGAGAGCCATTCCAGGTTTCTCATTTCCTTTATACCAAGATATGAGTCTATAAATGCCTTCCTAGAGACACACAATCTCTAGATGCGTTTTAGGAGACCGGGGAAAAGGGAAAGCTGCCTTCTAAATCAGATTCTGACCTTAACCTTCCCAGTCACTTTGAGCACATCGCCCTCTGGATCTGACTTTCATTTGCTCTTTTTTGTCTTTAGATCAGCTTTTTCCATCATTTCATGACATATAAAATTTATAAAGAGAAAGCTGTTGAACTCCTCGGAGCATCAGATCACCAATAACATCTATTCTTTCTCTTAGGCTGCGAAAAGGCAATGAGAAAAGGATTCTGGGAGGATGCTGTCTTTATTTTCCTCCTTGAGGCTCAGCCTCTTAAAATATGAAACTCATAAATGCTCTCAAGGGAACCCTTGGGATGAGAGTGGATTCCTGTTTCATATTTTTAAACTCATTCCAGAGACATGACTGAACCCGGGTAGATATATCAACTAAGGAGCTATCATCTCATTGGCTGACTCTAGGCCTGGGGATTCCCCAGAGTGACAGCTGCCAAGCGAGGGCCTGTGCTGGCAGCAATTCATCTGATGTGTCTGTTCCGTTATCTCCCTTGGCCCAGGTTTCAATGCAGAGGCTGAGCTATGGTCCCTGGACTCCAGTGTTTGCTGGAAATATGGGGTGATGGTTGAGGTGTCTGTGTTCCCGACCCTGGGTAATTCAGGAGTCTAAGAAAGGATGATGTATGAAACCATGGGAATCAGAAGAGAGACTTGCTACTTCCCTTGTCTCACTGTCCTGTACCCGAGACGCTTAGAGCAAGAGTTCAGAGTGCACCTGTATACTCTGTGAGGAAGTCACATCCTCAGTGTGAGGGGCTGCATCACTTCCAGCATACCTACTAGGGCTGTCATAACAAGTACCACAGACTAGGTGACTTAAACAATAGAAATTTATTGCTTCATAGATATGGAGGCTGGAAGTCCGAAATCGAGGTGTTGGCAGGATTGGTTCCTTCTGAGGGCTGCGAGGGGCGATCTGCTCCAGGCCTCTCTCCTTGGCTTGCAGAAGGCCATCTCCTCAGTGTGTCTCTTCACATCACCTTCCCTCCGTGCATATCTCTGTATCCAAATTTCCTCTTTTATAAGAACACCAGACATACTGGGTTAAGGCTCATCCTAATGAACTCATTTTAATTTGGTTTCTTCGGTAAAGAC
>NW_011889682.1:25247-26984 GCF_000151845.1 Pteropus vampyrus
TAAAGTGAACAATTAAGTGGCATTTAGTACAGTCACAATGTCGTGCAAACACCACCTCTATCTAGTTTCAAAGCCACCCTGAAAAGAAACGGTGTATTCATTAAACAGTTACCCTTCTCTCCTCCTCTAGCCCCTGGCAACCACCAACCTGCCTTCTGTCTCTACGGATTTACTGACTCTGTGTATTTCATATAAATGGAATCATACAATATATGGCCTTTTGTGTATGGCTTCTTTCACTCAGCATAATGTTTTGGAGGTTTGTCCCACTCAGGATCAACTGGAGAAAGGCAAATATTCGCTCCTAACCAATCACATAGGATGCCCGACTTCTAGTTAGCTTTCTCACGTCTTCCCCATTTTTTTCTTCTATTTTGTCAGTTTTACTGATCTTTTTAATGAACTAGCTCTTGGTTTCATTGATTTCTTCTATCGCATTTTTATTGTCAATTTCATCGACTTCTGGTTTTATCTTTATCATTTTCCTCCTTATGCTTGTTGTAGTTTAATTTTTCTCTGCTTTTTCTAGGTTCTTGAGGTAGGTGCTTACATCCACACTTACATAACAAGTCTTTGTTTCCATAAAGGCACAGTGGTCTATTTCCAGCAATTTCTAGTATGTTCCACCTCTCTAACTTATTCCAGTACTCTTTTGTTGTTTTATTACCCACCGTTGTCATATCCGTGCACTCAACTCTATAGAAACTGGATTCTTTATCTTTGCTGGAGGTTGCCTTATGTTCTTCCTTTGGTCGGAAACGGCCTTGCCCAATCGTATTTATTAATATTTTTTATTAACTTCTGCTTATTGGTCACAAAAATTTTTACATTTATGGAAACAATATAAAACTCATAATACACCTGCACAATGAGGACATTAATAACTGTGTTAGGCAGAATTCTAAAATGGTATCCAAAATTTAGGACGATGGATGTCACTCCTGTGATTTAGTTACCTTATAGGCAAAGGGGAAGGAATTTTGCAGATGTAATTAAAGTGTCTAATCAGTTTGAGTTTGAGTTAATCAAAGGGGAGGTTGATGGGCCTGATCTAATCAGGTGGGCTCTTTGAAAGAGCACGTAGGCTTTTCTTGAGATCAGAGGGATTCTTCTGCAGGTCTCAAGGAAGCAAGCTGCTCTGAGTTCTACAGTTGCAAGGAAATGAATTCGGCCAGCAACATGTTTGGAAGAAGGCCTCCAGACAAAACAGCAGTCTTAGTTGACTCTATGATAGCAGCCTTGTGAGATTCAGGTTAGCTGTACTCAGACTTATGACCGACAGAAATTGAGATAAATGGATATTGTTCTACGTCACAAGGTTTGTGGTAATTTGTTACACAGCAATAGAAAACTAATACAGACTTACTAAACTGGCTAATGAGTGTCATCAGTTCATACTATTTAAAAGCTGTTACAGCATAAGAAAACTTGAAATGTAATGAAATTTTACAACAACAGTAACATTTCCCAAATTTGACTATAATCCTAAAAATTACGTGGCATTATCAAAATTCGCTGTGAATTTAAAAAAAAAAACAAATTTAATCAACCACGTTAAAAGTAAAGACCAAATTATCTTTCTTTTCTTTTTATAGAACATATTACAAATGTATTGTCATGTGAAGACACTATTTAAAAGTATGAAGCAAAAAAATATAGAAATAAACAGTAATATACAAGTGTGTATAAAAAATACATAGTATTTTAATAAGCAATAAAATAAATAATAAAATATTA
>NW_011889682.1:27112-28297 GCF_000151845.1 Pteropus vampyrus
ACATGGTTGAATATTAAATTTCAACCATAAGAGGGCAAGTAGAAGGTGGGGAAGGTTCACATAAATTGTGACTATCTCCTTATCTCTCCATTTGGACCCTAGAGGGCGCTGTTGCCTAAATCGGAAATGGTTTTTCTGTGAAGGATCACAATAAGCTCACAAAAACCTTCCTTCCCTACAGCTTAAAAGAGTGTTCTGAGTGCATTTTTTAAAAGGAGAATGACATGTAAAGAATCTCAGGTGCCAGAGGCAGGCACTTGTGTTAAGAGAGCATCTCTTCCTAACAGTCTCTACGACGTCTCTGAGAAGAAGAAATTTAATCCCCTGTCATTTCTTCTCTGGCTCAGCGCAACTTGGGCTCAAGTGCCCTAGGCATCAGATTTTTCTGTTTGCGGGCAGTCTCTCAGCAAGGAGCTCTCTGCTTCTTCACTCGTGGGACATGACCTTCATGTTCACCTTGATGTTTGGGGTATACCTGTTCCTGATTAACATTCCATTTTACTCCCTTGTCCACATATGGAAAATCGATTCTTTCTGATTAGACTCTGAATAGAGAGGCTTTGTTTTAGCTGAGTTCACTGATACGTCATTGATATTTCAGGAGGAACAGGAATCTAGTCAGTGACCCAGCCTGACCACCATATCGCCTTCTCTGAAGGAGTCCCTCTGGAGCTAAGATGTAATTATATTTCTTGTTCTTATCGTATCTCTTCTGGTATGTGCAACACCCCAACCAAGAACTCCAGCTTCTTCTGAAGTACGTTTCTGGATAGAACCTTGTTTCAGGCATCAAAGGTTTTGAGGCTGAATTTAGGAAGAATGAAACTTTCCACCTGCGGAAACATTCAGCCCATTGGTGCGACTTGGCTGAGTACTTCTGTGCTCTGAGTGACACAGTGACCGAGATTGTAGGGGAACTGAACGCAAACTGCCTATAGCTTAAAAGACTCTGAGTCTCAGCTGGGTTATTTTCCGGAAGTGAACACGTTTTGCAAAGGTGAACCCAACAGAAAACACAGAATCCTGGGGAGTGTTTACTTCCCAGAAGATCTTGGTTTTTCTTTTTTCCTTTCTGTTTTGCAAAGGAAAGAGTCCTGTTTTGCGAAGTGCAGCATTTTTATCCTCCAGAGTCAAAATTCTAGAGGGAATGAGGCTATGGGATTTCAACAAGCTGGAGTAAGTTAT
>NW_011889682.1:28905-29444 GCF_000151845.1 Pteropus vampyrus
TTGACCAAAGTATTTGAGATGGGTGAACTTAATTAAACGTGGCACTTAAGGATGTGTACAAGGCGACTTTTCCAAAAACAAAGTTGTGCGAAGGAAATACCCAGCGCTCCCCAGTAATAATCATTCTAAATTAAACACAATAGCATGCCAAAGTTCCACGTGGAATCCTGGGGTTCTGAGTGACCAACCCGCCCTTTCTTTATTAGATCCATCCAGGCTTCCTCTCTCCTCTTTTTCTCCCTTCTAGGTCAAGTTCTCTAATGCCCACTGAATGCCCATAATAATTAATGATCAACTGTTTTAATTAATTAAATGTATTCAAAACTAAAGTTTTACTTAAAATGTATTTTAAAACTTACTTATAGATATTTTCTAAAAATAAAACTTATTCACCACGTTATTGGTCCAAAGTCTGTGACCTTCATGTAACTAATTCATAGGTAAGTAACAATCTTTTTGTCAGAACACTAGCCTGTTATTTAGATGTTAAAATGTGGATGTTCTTTCTTTGATCCTCCTCAGGCTGTAATTAGCATAAA
>NW_011889682.1:32524-33475 GCF_000151845.1 Pteropus vampyrus
TCTTATGTTTGCTGTTTGCATATCTTTTTCCATCCTTTTAGTTTTAACCTATTTTTACCTTTAAATCGAAAGGGTGTTTTTTGTAGATAAAATATCATTCGCGCCACAACAGTTTGATAATCACTGCTTTTTATTAAATTGTATAATCCATTCACATAATATTCTTATTGATATAGTTGGATTTACATCTGTCATTTTAATTGTTTTCTGTATGTTCCATGGCTTTTTGTTACTGTTCTTCCTTGACTGATTTTTTAGCATTAAGCGAATATTTTCTAGTGTAATGTTTTCATTCCTTTAATTATTTTGTTGTGGCGCGAATGATTCTGAGACCCACGGAGCCAATTGAGATTAATTATGAGCCTTTATTAGCCGGCCGGGGACTGACTCTCTACCATGCAGGGTTAGAGGAGATCAGCCCCGAGCTTCCCGAGCAGGCTGCTTATAAGGTATTTTACTACATCTTTGAATGAACAGATGACAAGAAGCAGAAGTTAGTCGTTAACTCTTTGTACACAGATAAATGTATTCAGGGGAACTGCCAGCAAACAGGGCCTAATAGACAGTTTTATTACCTTTTCCTTGGAATGATGCGCTTCCCCCTGGGGCGCTGGCGCCCGGGGGATATCACCTCCCTGCAACTGAGTTACTGCTCTCCCTAGGAGATGGCGCCTGGAGATACCTCTTCCCTGAAACTGGAGAATTTCCACTTTTACAATTTTTCACTCTATTTTTTAGTCATTTTCTTAGTAGTTTCTTTTGGGATTATCTACATTTTAATTAATTAGAATTATGCTAACTTAATCACTGTGAGATATAGAAAAGTTATCCTACATAGTTCTATTTCCACTTCCTCCTTTTTGTACTATAACTCTTATTCATATTATATCTGTTATAAACCACTAAGTCATTTTTATAATTATTACTTTATATCTTTATAACTTCATGTCT
>NW_011889683.1:0-641 GCF_000151845.1 Pteropus vampyrus
ACCCCATCCAATGAGACTGACTGCACTAATTCCCAAGTTGAGGGCCCTCCAGCCCCACAGGCAGCAGCAGGAACAAGTGACAGGGCCTTGGGGGTTCAAGGTCCCATTCCTAGACTAAGGGCACCTAGACCTGGGAAGGGGCTGTTATTACCCTAGACCTCACTCTTCGCGGAAACAGAGTCCATGGTGACTGAGTGGAGAGGAAATATCTATGTGAGTGTGGATTTGGGGAAATACTTCACACCCAAGACCTGACACAGGATGGGGACCCCCTCTTGTATTCTGGTGCTGGGAGCAGGAGACCCTGGGGAGGTCGGGCTGAGCAGAAGAGGAGACGGTCTTCCGTCCTCAGCTGTGTGGCCACACGGGGGCGCTGCTGCGCTGCTCGTGGATGCCGAAGGAGCGGCATGGGAGGGTCCGGGCTGTAAACTGGTAGAGGTGGCTGACCCGAAGGCTGGGCATCAATGGGGGCATGAAGAAGCTTCCCAGCAGTGCTGGGCTCCACAGATGTCAAGGTCAGGATGGTCTCAGGGATTGATGGAGAGAAGAGCTCAGGAAACTTGTACCATGTCCAAAGTTTCCATCTCCCCACTGCCACCCCTTTCTCCAGGTCCTTGATGCCAACACCCAGGAAAACTGAA
>NW_011889683.1:3601-4526 GCF_000151845.1 Pteropus vampyrus
ATTTCTTGGCTGTTTTAGCTCCTGCTCTACTGTCACCTCCCCAGAGTGTTATCTCGTTGGTCCTCGGCGATGCCAACACAAGCAGATGTGGTAGGCTGATACTGGTCCCCAAAGGTCTCCAGCCCGAATCCCTGGACCCTGCGAATTGCCTTTCATATTGAAGGGACTTGGGTGATGTGATTAAGAGTAAGGACCTTAAGAAGACAAAACTGTCCTGGATTATCTGGGTAGGGCCCAATCATACCACATGGACCCTAAAGGTGGAAGTTTCTCTAGCTAGAGTCAGACATGCTACAGGAAAGATGCGGCCGAGAGCAGTCAGAGAGGTTCCGAGTGGGGGGACTGGGTGTGCTGCGGGGGCCAGGATCCAGGACTGAGGATCCTCTGGGAGCTGAGGGTGACTCCAGCTGACAGCCAGCAGGGAAATATGGGGACTTCGGTCCTACATCTGCAAGACACCGAATTCAGACAAACTTATGAGCTGGGCAGTGGATTTTCCCAGAACCCCCAGTAAGGAACAGATACCTGCCAACATCTTCTTAACCCAGTGAGAACATGTCAGATTTGTAACCTACACAGCTGTGAGATAATAAATGGGTATTCTTTAAAGCTGCCTGATCCATGCGATTTTCTGGCAGTGACAGGACACCCACACAGCAGAGAAGTGCTCTCAGTCCCTGGCTTCTCACTTCCCTGAGCTCCTCTCCTCCATGACCTTCCGCTCCGCTCTTCCTGGCCCCCACTCCCGCGTATCCCCTAGACCTTGTCGTTGCCAATAACCCAGCCCTTCCACAGTCTCCGTTTCATGCTTCTCGCTCTCTGCCCACCATCTCTCCAACTCATCCCCTAAGCTCTGGAAATGCTGATACTATTATTTTATGTGTTATAATGTGGTATTAGCAAACCATTCATCACAAATGTGCCT
>NW_011889683.1:4576-6253 GCF_000151845.1 Pteropus vampyrus
CTCTCCAACTCATCCCCTAAGCTCTGGAAATGCTGATACTATTATTTTATGTGTTATAATGTGGTATTAGCAAACCATTCATCACAAATGTGCCTATTTTCTCTTTAGTACGTCAGCTCCAACAATACTTTGAGCCCACTGGGGCCCCAGTTTATTGATCCAATACTCTATTCACCATCCTTCAGCCCTCGACGTCCTCTCCTCCCTCCTCACTCATTTTAAATTCTATGATAAATAATTTCAGTCCCTCCCTTGCCTCTCACTTGCTTTGTCACTTTTGCTTGGAAACACTACACGGCTAGCGAATTTTACTTCTGTCTACCCTGCACCTGCCCAACGAGGCTACAGGAGGCTGGAGAATAACTCACGGCCACACTGACTGCCATCACATTAACCTCATGACCCAAACCATGAGGGGGCCCGCGCCCTGCCCTGCACTCATCCTGTCCTTGCTCCGCGCAGTCTCCTCCCGTCCTGCTGACTGTCACACACCATCTCTCTCTGCTCAGACATCCGGCCCTCCTTCCCCATCCTTAGTACTGAGGATGACCTTGTTTCCTGTGTAACTGAGAAAACCGAACACATCAGAAGACAACTATTATAGAGTTCTGCCACCTTTCCTACTTCGAGACCTTTACCATGGGTTAACCGTCCATGCTGCCAGCCAGAGCCGGTTCCTCTGCTGGTGCTCTAGGCCTTGTCTCTTCCTGTCTACTCAAAGGTATTGGTCCAGAAATTATTCCCGTTTTCTCATTTGTCATTTCCCCCTCTCCACCAGATCACTGTGGTACCTGTGAGAATTCACATCCCAGGACCTCAGCTCGAGGGAGTATCCCTGACTGATAGCCCAGCTGCTGTGCTCTCAAACCTGTTGCCGTGTTTGCTCTGAGACTGCACTTCCCCCAGGCTTCTTCCCATCAAAGACTGAGAACAGCAGGGAAGCTAAGGCAGGACCATTGCTCCTCTGAAGGCTGACTTCGCTCCAGGGCCCCCGACACCCTCGCTGACCCTTCTTCACTCTGCACTGGCTCTAGGACGCCTCCAGCCAACTTTTCTTCTCTCTCTCCTTCACTTGGATTCAGATTTGATCCCTCTCTCAGCCTTCTCTGTCTCCTTCCCACAGGTGTCCCTCTAATAATATCTTGCACATTTAATACTGTATTCACGTCTGCTCCTCACAGAGCCCTCACTAACACAAGTTGTATCAAAAGTGCTGCCATCAGGTTGGTAGGTGAGGCACATGGTGACAGCTGAAGTGCTAGATTTCACTGGTGGTGACCTGAGAAAGTGTCCTGGTTTAGGAGGAATGCTATGACAAATGTTTTGATAGACGCCTTTAAAAATAATCCTGTGCGTGCCTACATAGACAGTGGAATTGGCTGCTTACTGTAAGCTGTACTGATGCCCTAGGGAAGGATAATGAGACTCTGAGGACTGTTAAACTCTTTACTGGCTAGAGTGAGAGCCTCAGCAGTGTCTCATTGAGAGGCATTTATCTCATGTACAGGAGGGCAGGTAGAGTTGAATGGCTACTGAAGACATAGTTGTGAGGGTTGTAGAACTCTGTAGAGATGTTTAGACCCTTGGCCAAGGCAGACCCGTTACGTGAAAGTCAGGGCCCTGGTGGGAAAATCCCAAGATTCTGCAGACTGGGACAGGGTCATCCTGATGGACACC
>NW_011889683.1:7573-8950 GCF_000151845.1 Pteropus vampyrus
CTTGGCCAAGGCAGACCCGTTACGTGAAAGTCAGGGCCCTGGTGGGAAAATCCCAAGATTCTGCAGACTGGGACAGGGTCATCCTGATGGACACCCTCTGGACCTCCAGGCATGTAGAGGAGGCTTGCCCTTATCTAGTGATGGTTAGCTCTTCCACGGTCCCAGAGATGCTGCAGAAGCATCACCCCAAGATGCACTGGGTATTATAGCAAGAATTAGCCAGCATGTACCTGTAGGAGCTCATGGAGCACTTCTGGGACTGGATTTTTAAATCGTTCATCAAGTAGGCAGAATGTCAGGCTGGATAAACAAAAGCTAATTGACACAGAGGCACTTTTTCAGGACATAGGCTTATCAAGGGCCCCAGGGTGTGGGACAAACTTACTTCTGGGTGGCTCTTCATAGCCTGGAAACAATAACGTCCAGCTTAGTGAGGTGGATGTGACTTACAGTACAGGACGGTAGAGGACAGGATAAAGAGGCTGAAAGAACGGAGATGCTGTGTGAGGCCAGAAGACCCAGCCGAAGATTACATTCCACAGAAGGACTCAGAAGGCACGCCTTTCACCAAAGCCGTCCCGAAGGTGCTGGAGAGGGACCTGCATCACTAAGTTTGGGGACGTTGTGTCCTCTGTGGGCTGGGATAACAGGAGGTCAGGTGGTCCCAGAGACGGCTCATTAATTTCATGGGGAGGGTATGGCCCTGAAAAGCGCCCAGTGGTGACAGTTGACCAGCAAAAGCCAGAAGCCACAATGCCCATAACAACCCTAGTGGGGCAGCAAGGGAAGGAGCTTGACCTGAAGAGGGTTGTGGAGAATGACAGAGTGGTGCCCCTAGGGTCAAACGGATGGTGTCTTAGTCCATATCGGTTGCTATAATAAAATACCATAAACCGGGTGACTTATAAACAACAGAAATTTATTTCCCACAGTTCAGGAGGCTGGGATCAAACCAAGATGCTGGCAGAATCGGTGTCTGGTCACAGCCAGCTTTCTCACAGATAGAGGCTTCTAGCTGTGTCTTCACATGGTGTCTCTCTCAGTTCCGTTTTATAAGAATAATTATTTCATTCATGAGGGCCCCACCCTCCCAAAGCCCCAACTTCCTAATATTATCACCTTGAGGGGTAGGGTTTGGACATATGAATTTTGTGTGGACACAAACATTCTGATCATAGCTAATAGCTAGTCAACACTGAGCTGCTTAATATCTATTGTAAATAAAACAAGATTGAGGAGCAGTTGAGAGTTCTGGGACCAATAAAGCCACGATCCTTTGTTCAGTACCCAGACCTGAGCCAGTTTTCAGGTTCAGAACCTACTGACTGTAGAGGTGTCCAAACCCCGAGGAGGAAGTCCCCTGGAGCACTGTGGTGA
>NW_011889683.1:11785-13930 GCF_000151845.1 Pteropus vampyrus
GGCACTCTTACAAGGGAACATGACAAAGGTCCCATTGAACTAAACATTATATTGTCACCAAGGAAGTGTGGGCTCCACATGCCTAGAGACCAGCAGATGAGAAGGGGAGTCCCCTCTTCCTGAGACAGGAGTAATCGACCCTGGTCCACAAGAGGGGCCAGGGCCGCTGTCACATAGTGGGGGCAGGAGGAAAATGTGTGGAATGAATGATAGACTTGGGTGCCCCCCGGTTCCGCCTTGTTCCTATAAGTGGAAGTGGACATATGCAGCAACCCAACCTGAGCAGAGTTTGTGTTCCAAGGGCTCAGGCCCTTCAGGTAGGAAGGTTTGGGTCACATCCTTCAGGTAAGCCACAAGTGCTCCTGTGCTCTGAAATCCATGGCAGTGTTTGTGCAGAGGCCCTGCTTCCCATGGGCGGTTCCCAGACAATCACTGGTCACAGTAGGGACACGATGGCAGGCCATTCCTGGGAGACAGGGGCTCCGCTGATGGCCAGCTTGGTTTGATAACTCTCCTAGAGCCTTGCCCAGCTTCACATAGAAGGCCTGGCAGTGATCTAAGATAAGTCTAATGAACCTTCTCACCTGACCATCAGACTTGCGTCTCTGTCTGCTGACCCTTCCCCATAGTCTCTGACAGGTGTTTCTCCTAATAGAGTACTGCTGAGTTTAATCCCATCTTGGGATCTGCTTCTTGGAGGACGCTGAGTAACAAAATCAGTTTTATCTGTATACCAAGGATCTGTTACATATTCCATCTTGTAAAATCCTTCTCTTTATCCACCTTATCCCATTAGTATATGCTCCATTTTGCTTGTCTTTGTATTATCTCTGTGAGTTAATAGATGTTTGTTGTTCTAAAACACCAAATTTTGGGAAAGTTTGCTGCACAGCAATAGAAAACTAATAAAATTCTCTTAAGTTTCTATTTATCTATAGCTCTTTTATTTTCTTGCATGCTGATATTATCTGCACTCACTATTTCCAGTTCTCCTCCTGCCTTTTTTTCTCTTGTACTCTCTCTTCCTTCTCTCTCTCCCTTTTCCATTTTATTATGGAAGAATCAAAACATAAAATGACTATGTGGTTATCCTAAAAGGAAGCATTACCTGGACCTATATGCCACAAGTATAATGCCAAAGTATATGGAATAAAATTAATAAAGAAACATTATTAATAGTATCTGAAAAATTATGCCTGCGATGATTGCAACCAAGTTAGTGGTTTTCAACACTTAATTCTTTCCCTTAGACTGAGGTGTTCTTTTTTTGTTTTTTTTTTTGTTTTTGTTTTTTTCCAGAACAAACACGTCAACAACAGGAAGACTTATACAGTCCTGGTAAAAGTTTAAATGGGCACA
This sequence comes from Pteropus vampyrus, assembly GCF_000151845.1. NCBI lineage: Eukaryota > Metazoa > Chordata > Mammalia > Chiroptera > Pteropodidae > Pteropus > Pteropus vampyrus. The sequence continues at coordinate 13,145 of NW_011889683.1, forward strand.
AGCACATTGGAAATCAAATGAACATTATCGAGTACAGTTAAAGACACACCACGTATAGCCCAGCAGTCCTACTCCTAAGCGTTCTTTGGAGAATTTTTTGCCTTGTGCCCCAGGAGACATGCGCACTAATGTTCACAGTAAAAGCTGGAGTAACAACATAGGCATCAGTAGGAAAATAACAAAGTTGTGGTATAATTATAAAATATAAGACTTCAACAGTAAAAATGAATGAACAACAACCTCACACATGAGGGGTAACTCCCTACATAATGCTGAGTCTCAGAAGAGTCCATGCAGCAAGAATTCACTGTACAGGAAGTTCAAAAGCACGCGAAACTAAACAATGTTTGGTTTGGGGACAGACACACTTACTGCAAAATCGTTAGAGAAACTCAAGGGAATGGTAAACACAAGACTCAGGATAGAGGTTACACCTGGGGGATGGGACTGAGGGGCCCTCATGGGGGCTTCTTAGGTTCAGTTTCTGACAGCAGTGGTGGATGCCCAGGTATTTAATTGATCATAATTCCTCAAACTGACGCATTTCAAACTGTGGCTTGTGAGCTATTCCTGGCTCATTTTTTAAAAAGGAAAGTGAAAAGAAAGAGAAAAGAAAATACCAAAGTGTATGGTAAGAGTACTTAGCAAGAACTACTCACGTTGGAACAAATCCACAACCAATTATTACAAGCCATGTCAGAGAGAGGACCAGAATGTCATAGAAAATGGCATTGGTTAGAAATAGGTCACATGATCCTTCACTCTCCATATATTCTGGTATACAGT
>NW_011889683.1:15290-15594 GCF_000151845.1 Pteropus vampyrus
GTTAGAAATAGGTCACATGATCCTTCACTCTCCATATATTCTGGTATACAGTCTTCAATCTGATGTGCAAGTAATTCTATCTTGTGATTTGATGTTATTTACATTTAACTTCACATACAACTGAATTAAATACCTTTACAGAAGTGGAAAAGCACACTGTTGGTCAATGTAAGTAAACTTGAAAATGTTATAAAGGGAAAACCAGTGATGACTAGAAAGTGTAATGGAAAACACAAGAGAGCTGCTTTAAAACAAACTTTAGAGGCACATAATAACAGTGCTTTTTAGAATCACGTTGGTGTCC
>NW_011889683.1:16609-16976 GCF_000151845.1 Pteropus vampyrus
TCACTCCTAACTGACAGAGTAAGGCTAATGTGATGGTGTGTGACTCTGAGTCTAGGACAGAAAACACTGCAGTTTGCATCTTGCTTGCTCTCTCTTTGTCTCTGATCACTTTCTCTTAAGAAAGAAGCTGCTTGGTCATTTTCTGCCTTATGGAGAGTCCACATGGCTAGGAAAGGAGGCCTCCTGAGACCACCCAGGTAGAAACCAGGCTTCTTCCAACAGCTTCTTCAAACAATAAGTCATGTTTCATGTGAGTCCTCCAGTCCCAGTTGAGCCTTCAGATGATGCAGCCCTGGCTGACAACTTGACAGCAACCTTGAGAGAGGCCCTGGCCAGAAGCACTCAGGTAAACCTCTGCCAGATTCCT
>NW_011889683.1:17070-17598 GCF_000151845.1 Pteropus vampyrus
ACATTTCAGGGAGAAGGGCTCCGGGAAGAGGAGAGGAGGCAAAGGGGCCCGTCCCCGCCTGGGGTCTGTCCCTGGTTTCCTCACACAGCTCCTGGGCCAGGACTCAGGGAGACAGGGTGAAAAAGAGCTGTCGGTGAAGGAGGTGCCCTCAGGACAAAGTCCCAGGTCCCCAGGGCGTGGCTCTCAGGGTCTCAGACGCCAGGGCGGGGAAGCTCAGTGTTGGGGAGTCCCCACCTCCCCGAGGTTTCAAGTCTCCCTCTCACAACCTGTGTCGGGTCCTCCTGTCTGAATACTCATGACGCGGCCCCAGTTCCCAGTCTCATTGCACGTCCGGTTTCTAGAGAAGCCAGTGTCGCCGCCCGTTTATAAGGTCTCCACAGCCCCGCCCGGACGCAGAGTCTCCCCAGACTCCGAGGATGCAGGTCATGGGGCTCCGAACCCTCCTCCTGCTGCTCTCGGGGGCCCTGGCCCTGACCGAGACCTGGGCGGGTGAGTGCGGGGTCGGGAGGGAACGGCCTCTGCGGGGCA
>NW_011889683.1:17648-18763 GCF_000151845.1 Pteropus vampyrus
AACATATACATTTGTTATTTTGAGTTGCTACATTCTGTATAATTTGTTATGCTGCAGTACCTAACTGATACAGTGTTTAAAGAGAGAATGAAACATTGCATTTTAATTTTCATTTGCTCTAAATTAATTATAAGATATTAACAATGTCGTTTGGTTTTAAGATTTAAGAATTTCCATGGCTAACAGGCAGGATGCATTTTATTACCATTCACAGCACTCTATTTACTTGTACTTTGATTTCCAACCATGATCCAATCAAATACAAGAGGAAGAACAGATCCCTAATAACAATCCTCGTTATTCACTTCCAGTCAGTTATCCAATTAGACACTAATGTGAGTGCTGCTGGGAAGGGATTTTGCAGATGTAACTAAGTTCTCCATCAGTTGACTTTAAGATTGGGAGGAGGGGGCTGTCCTGGGTGGGACTGTCCTGATCAGGTGAGTGCTGATTGGGGTTCTTCCTGAGCAGAGATTCCAAGTGTGAGAGGGATTCAATGAGAGGCATTTCTCCATTGAAGACTTTGAAAATGCAGGGCCACTAGGTGATAGGGGCAGCTATCCCCTGGCACCTCCTCGCTGACAGTTGTCAAGGAAACGGGACCTCAGATGGACAAGTGGAAGAAACTGAATTTGGCCAACTGTCTCTACATAAGCTTTGAGGAGGACCCTGAGCCCAGGATGAGAACACGGCTTTGTGACACCCTGACCAGAGCATCCATCCACACTATGCTTGGATTTCTGACTAAGGAACTGTGAGCAAATAATTGGGAGTTGTTTTGAGCCACTAAATTGTGGACATATCTTCTGAAAGAGTAGAAAACTAATACACAGACTCAACTGTGCAACAAATAAGCATATGGCATTTTATTTCACTGGGATGAATTTATGAATCGATATGCACGCTAGTTACCCATAACAAAATCTTTCTGAACTTTTTTGTATTTTTTATTTTATGATTTTTGTGTGATGTAATTCAATTTTAATACGATCATCATTTACCAACAATTAACTTAATGCCTACTATCTGTCAGGAATGGCTTTATATGCCTGGGAGGCAACTTTGACCTAAGTAGCCTAAAGCCCCTGTGCTCACATGCCTTATATTCTAGAGAC
>NW_011889683.1:18813-20069 GCF_000151845.1 Pteropus vampyrus
GATGCATTTTATTACCATTCACAGCACTCTATTTACTTGTACTTTGATTTCCAACCATGACCCAATCAAACACAAGAGGAAGAACAGGTCCCCAATAACAACCCCCATTATTCACTTCCACTCAGTTATCCAATCAGACACTAATGTGGGTGCTGCTGGGAAGGGATTTTGCAGATTTAACTAAGTTCTCCATCAGTTGACTTTAAGATTGGGAGGAGGGGGATGTCCTGGGTGGGGCTGTCCTGATCAGGTGAGTGCTGATTGGGGTTCTTCCTGAGCAGAGATTCTAAGTATGAGAGAGATTCAATGTGAGGCATTTCTCCATTGGGGGCTTTGAAAATGCAGGGCCACGTGGCAAAGACTGCTGGCCACTAGGAATAGGAGCAGCTATCCCCTGGAACCTCCTCGCTGTCAGTTGTCAAGGAAATGGGACCTCAGATGCACAACTGGAAGAAACTGAATTTCGCCAACCGTCTCTACATAAGCTTCGAGGAGGACCCTGAGCTCAGGCTGAGAACACGGCTTTGTGACACTCTGAGCAGAGCACTCATCCACACCATGCCTGGATTTCTGACTAAGGAACTGTGAGCCAATAATTGGAAGTTGTTTTGAGCCACTGAATTGTGGTAATATCTTCTGCAAGAATAGAAAACTAATACACAGGCTCAGCTGTGCAATGAATAAGCATACAGGATTTTATTTCACCAGGATGAATTTATGCACACTAGTTACCAGTAATAAAATCTTTCTGAACTTTTTGTATTTTTATTCAATGATTTTTGTGTGATGTAATTAAATTTTAATGCAATCATCACTTACTGACAATTAACTTATTGCCTACTATCTGTCAGGAATGGCTTTATATGCCTGGGAGGCAACTTTGACCTAAGTAGCCTAAAGCCCCTGTGCTCACATGCCTTATATTCTAGAGACTTCCCACAGAGAAACAAAGCCATTGGAGGGTTTTGGTGAAGAAATGGCAGGTACATCCTGAGTCACATTAGCAGGATCTCTGATCCTCGTGGGGAGAATAGGTTTTGGGTGGCAGGTGGGGAAGGGGTACCACTAGTGCCACAATCAGCAGTGAGAGGGTGGTGGAGACTAAGAGGGGAAGAGGGCCTGGGGATGAAGGAGACAGAGGGAAGGGCTGGAGAAGTGGCAGGTGAGAAAGTGCAGCAGAAGTAAAGAATTCTACAGCAGTGGAACTCTGAGATTTAAATATGTGTTTTTAAAGATCTTTAATAAACGATCTAGAG
>NW_011889683.1:20751-21109 GCF_000151845.1 Pteropus vampyrus
GGTGAGTGCGGGGTCCGGAGGGAACGGCCTCTGCGGGGCAGGAGCGAGGGGACCGCCCGGCGGGGACGCAGGACCCGGAGAAGACGCGTCCCCACCGCCCAGGCCTAGAACCCCCGTCCCGTCCTGACCGTCCCGCGCACCCCGCTTCCCGCGCCCCCTCGTCCCTCGCGGCCCATCGACCTCTTACCAGGACCCGCGCCAGGAGGAGGGCCGGCGGGTCTCATCCCCTCTCCACCCCCAGGTTTCCACTCCCTGAGGTATTACTACACCGCCTGGTCCCGGCCCGGGAGCGGGGAGCCCCGCTTCGTCGCCGTCGGCTACGTGGACGACACGCAGTTCTCGCGGTTCGACAGCGACG
>NW_011889683.1:21326-21632 GCF_000151845.1 Pteropus vampyrus
TCGCGCTGAACGAGGACCTGCGCTCCTGGACCGCGGCCGAGGGGGCGGCTCAGAACATCCAGCGCAAGTGGGATGAGGCCCGATGGGCGGAGAGCTGGAGGGCCTACCTGGAGGGCACGTGCGTGGAGTGGCTCCGCAAACACCTGGAGAACGGCAAGGAGACGCTGCTGCGGGCAGGTGCGAGGGGCCGCGGGGCCTCCCCTCTCCCTCGGGGGCCGGGGGCTCCTCCAAGGACGGAGGAAAGTGGGACCAGAGCACCCGCCTCCTGTGGGTCGGGAAAATGAGTCCGTGTGGGTTTTCAGATCC
>NW_011889683.1:21682-25194 GCF_000151845.1 Pteropus vampyrus
GGGGCCGGGGGCTCCTCCAAGGACGGAGGAAAGTGGGACCAGAGCACCCGCCTCCTGTGGGTCGGGAAAATGAGTCCGTGTGGGTTTTCAGATCCGGTACCAGAGGGCGGCTCGCCCAGAGGGCCCACCTTCCCTCAGGGACAATTAGGGGTGCTGTCTCTCAGGGGAGGAAGTGGGAGACCATTTCTGGAATAACTGGTCAGCGAGCGGTTCCCTTTGACTGTGGTAGCTGCTCTGAGAACCCTGGGGACGTTTTCTCTCAGGCCATGTTCACTGCCCCACACCTAGTGGGTTTGAGGTCTAACTCCAACTTTTCTGAGTCATTTGGCCCCTACCCAGGTCAGGACCAAGAATTACTTCTCTCCCCTTCAGAGACCTATCACTGACCCTGGCCTGTCTCAGCCGAATTCTAGAACTTTCTAAGGAATAGGAGATACCTATGTGCAGTCTGGTGTCTGGGTTTTGTGCTCCCTTCCCCCATCCCATTTGTCCTGCGCATTCTCAGCATGGTCACAGAGCACTGGTGGAGTGTCCCAGGAGGGATGTAAAGTTCCTGAATTTTCTGACCCTTCTCCTCAGACCCTCCAAAGACACACGTGACCCACCACTCCATCTCTGACCGTGAGGTCACCCTGAAGTGCTGGGCCCTGGGCTTCTACCCTGCTGAGATCATTTTGACCTGGCAGCGTGACGGGGAAGACCAGACCCAGGACACGGAACTTGTGGAGACCAGGCCTGCTGGGGATGGGACCTTCCAGAAGTGGGCTGCAGTGGTGGTGCCTTCTGGAGAGGAGCAGAGATACACGTGCCATGTGCAGCATGAGGGGCTGCCCCAGCCCCTCACCCTGAGATGGGGTAAGGAGGGGGCCCTGGGCACAGAGCCTCTTGTCATGGGAAGCAGGAGCCCCTGGAGGACTTCAGCAGGGTCAGGGCCCTCACGGATTCTTCCCTTCCCAGAGCCGACTCCTCCGGCCACCATCCCCATTGTGGGTGTCATTGCTGCCCTGGTCCTCCTTGGAGTTGCAGTCACTGGAGCTGTGGTTGGAGCTGTGATGTGGAGGAGGAAGCGCTCAGGTAGGGAAGGGGTGTAGTCTGAGTTTCTGGTCCTACTGGGGAGGTTTTAAGCCCTAGTTAGAATGTGTCCAGCCTCGTTAATGGGAAGTACCATCCACACACGCGATCCTTCCCAGCCTGGGGCCCCATCTGCTAACACTTACTCTGTATTAATGCACGTGTAAAAATGAAGGACAAATTTATCACCTCAATGATTCTGGTGATTGGGACCTGACTCCTAACTGTCACAGGATACGGGGGAAGGTCTTTGCTGAGGACAGACCTCCAAGAGGGTGGTTGGTCCCATCCTCCCACATGTACTTTCCTCAGGTTTCCTAAGGGTGCCCTGAATCTGAATTCACAGTTCTGGAAACTTCCCTGGGGACCAGGACTAGAGGTTTCCTTTAGGACCTCATGGCCCCCCTTCCTCTCTCGCTTCTCATAAGATGTTTTCTTCCCACAGGTGGAAAAGGAGGGATCTATGTTCAGGCTACAAGTGAGTGTGGAGGGGGTGGGGTGATCCCCGAGACTCTTGGGATAGTGTAGTTGGGAGCCCATGGTGGGAGCTCACCCACCTCCAAAATTCTTCCTTTAGCCACATTTCCTGTGAGCTCTGACCACATCCTGTTTTGTTCTACCCCAGACAGTGACAGTGCCCAGGGCTCTGATGTGTCTCTCACGGCTTCTAAAGGTGAGACTCTGGGTGTCCTTAAAGTGGCGAGGGACTGGGGAACAAGGGACAGGCCTGGGGAATGTGCATTCTTTGGGATATTTTGAGCATGTGGTGGAGTGTTGAGAATGTCACCACATACAGTGACTAACCTGAATTTGTTCGTGATTATTTTTTTTCTATAGCATGAGACAGCTGCCTTATGGGGGAACGAGTGATGCAAGATTTGTTCATGCTCCCACTTTGTAACTTGAAGAACCTCTGATTTCTCTTTCTGCAAAGGGCATCCGAATGTGTCTGCGTTCCTATCAGCATAATGTGAGGAGGTGGGGAGACTGGCCCACCCCCTGCCCACCAAATCCCCTCCCACACTGACCTTTGTTACATCCCTGATCCATTCTCCTGTTCCAGTAGAGGCTGTGCCATTCCTGTCCCTGTCTTTATTTCATGTTGCACTAAGGTGCACCTTCTTACTGCCTTATTAGAATAATATAAATATGAAATTTTTTCAGTTGATGGGGTGTTTAAAAGAGATGATCCTAGGTTTGAGAGAGGAAATAAATGGAAGCACTGAGAATTTCCAGAATTCTTGTATTTACCTTGCTGAGTCTGTTGTAGGAGAGGCTGTGAGGACCAAGTGTGGATGGGATCTGTGCCCAGTCGGTGCTCAGTGCACTATGGACTTTGATGTGGTCACTCTTCAGCTGGGTCACCCCTCTGCTCCATTATCCTTGTCCCTTCAAGAGAATCTTGTCGCACCAGGGCCTATGATCACGGGGACACAAACATCACCCAGGCCTTGTCAGTGAGGGCTTCATGTGGCTAGGTCAGCCTAGGCTCAGGCCTGGGTCTGATCATCATCTCTCATCTTTTGTGGGTTTATTTGTTTTTCTTTGTTTCTGTAGGGTATTATGACTTTTTATAGTTGTTTCAAGTCCTGGTCTCATTCTCCTCTGGGTGTCCTTCATCTCTGAGAGTCATTTTCCCTATTATTTTCCCCACAAGACTCAGGGTGTCCCCGCACAGAGGAGTCTATGGTCAGGACATGAATTTTCAGTCTCATTCTGCTCTTGCCTCCTTCTAGGGCTTGATCGTTCTTTCCAACTTTTCCCCAACTTCTTCAAAGAAACCAGATTGTAGAATTAGCAGAGAGGAGGGAGTCTATAATTTCTCACCTTAGGTGAGCTCCTGTTGGAATTTTTTGTTCTGCTTGCCTACCCTTTCTTCTTACTTTAGCTTTAGTAACCCTAGTGCTGTCTCCAATATAAACTCAGGGATTTATAAAGCAGAGTCTACTTTAGATTTCTTTTTGGTTGTAAAATAAGACCCGTAAATCAAAGGTCATTGTTTTCTGGAGAGAGAAATATAATTGTGTGTTGTGTGCAGGAGGGTTGGTATGGGAGGAAGAAATGAGGGGAAGAGGGCGGAGCAGCACCTGTGAGAAAAGTAGAAGTGACAATGACGCCAGTGTGAGTGGACTTTGTGCTGTAGTTGCCGCAAAACAGCATTTGATCTGAGGCCATATTTCTAAAGATACTGTCTCTAGAACAGAGAGGTGCTATACGGTGATCATTCATTCAACCGATATTGGTTGTTGCCAGATGTATGACACAGTTTTTGCATCTGGGAAATATCAGTGAAGTGAAATCAGAAATTGCTGGCCTTGCAGAGTATATGTTCAGGTGGGAAGAGGCAGACTATATAAGCACAGCAAATAAGGAAGGTGTTTATGTTAGAAGGGGACAAGTGTTGTGGGGAAACTGTAGTGGGGCTGGTGATCTAGAGTGTG
>NW_011889683.1:28039-28348 GCF_000151845.1 Pteropus vampyrus
GAACCGCGATCCTGAAGCTATCCAGGACCCCTCAGCCTAAAGTCATCTTATTAGCCTCCCAAAGATGCTCTTGTTACTCAGGAGATTACAAAGATTTGTAGAGTTCTGTGCCAGAACCAGGAACCAAGACCATGTATTTTCTATTATACCACAAGTCTTTGACCACAGATGCATTTATAGCAAAAGGACCGTAACAGTTAAAAGATGTTGGCACATTATACGAGAGTCTCAGTTAGTCATTAAAAATTAGTTCAGTCCATCGTCCTATCAAAGATATTTATGTAGTCAATAAATTTATGAAAATTGCTC
>NW_011889684.1:0-29917 GCF_000151845.1 Pteropus vampyrus
GACTCGAAGAGCAAGGCTGGGCGACCTCTGTGGGCGGCACCCACGGCAGCTCGCACATGGCAGTGAGCAGGAAGAGCCTGCTTTTCTCCAGCTAGTCACCGGGGCTTTTGCTCTGCGGCCTGCCTGACCGTACAGCCTCCGGGACCACAGCACCTGCTAACCTGCTCTCACGCCTGCTGGCCACTCTGTCCTGTCTTGCCCACCAGTGGAACCCTATCACCTATAGTAGCGCCTGGCACACAGTGGGACCCAACAGATACGAGGCCGGCCCAAAGGTCCATCCATGAAGCCTGCCTGGAAGCACAACGGCCGCCAGGCTCTGCACAGGCCAAACAGCAAGCACTAGTCACTACCTCATCGAAATAACAGGACTGTGTCATGAATGCTCCTGGCTGGGACACTGAAGTCAGGTCAAGATGGCAATAAGAAAAAAAACTTCAAATTTACTTTCATGTGGCTACATGTTACTATGAAAGCTATTAAAAATAACGATAACGAACTACATAAAAATGCTTTCAGGTTAGATCCTAAAGAAGGCTCATGACTCCAAAGACAGCGAGAGTCCTCCCTCTCCCTCCCCCTCCCCCTCACTAGGACCTGACGCCCCAGCAAAGCCCCTACTCCGGTCACCCCACCCTCAGCACGCTGCCGGGGGACCCAGAGCGCAGCACTAGGAGGCTTGGTGCCTGGGCCTCACCTCCCCGTCCCTGCTCAGGGTCTCCCAGCTTGGCCTCACACCCAGAGCTATCCCTCTGCTGTCGCTGGGTGCCCGAGGGGCACACAGTGCGTCCCGGGCACGCGCTGGGTGAACGAGCGAGCCCACTCGCCGACACGGCCCAGACTGACGACGGCCAGCTCCACTGCCGAGCTCACTCCCAATTTTCACGGCTTCAACTAAGGATCTGCACGGCCGTGTGAGTGAGATGCAGTGCTGTCCACCTCCACGTCATACCACAGCCCGCCAGACGGCCACCGCCTCGTCCCGCGGGGGTCGCACCGCAGGGCTCGGTCTGGGTGAAAGCCGCCGCCGCTCCTCCTTCCTCGCCTTGGACGCGGCTCAAGCGGCTGGTGTCTCCGTCAGGAATCGGGGCGACCGTGCCCTCCCACCCGCCCGGCTCCCCATGCCGCTGCCCGGAACCCTCCGGAGGCTCAGAGCCGGAGGCCAGGGGCACCTGCCTCGCCCCACCCAGGAGCCCGCCGGCCGCCAGGGCGCCGTCCTGGACCCCGCGCCCGCTGTGCCCGCGCCCCGACACCTGCACGCACTGGAGGGCCGCGTCGCCTGCCTCACGCCTGTCCTTGAATGTCCGCGACCCAGCGACGCACGCACGCATGCACGCACACACGTACGCACATACGCATGCGCGCACGTCCGCACGCACCCATGTACACCCATAGACTCACGCACGCGCCCATGGACGCACACACGTTCGCACGCACGCGCGCGCACTGCGTCACCACGCCGTCTCCCGGAACTCAGAATTCACTCGGTCACTGCCTCTCCCCGCCCTGCGTCAGCCACGCGCTGGCAACCGTACGACTTCAACGCTCGGGCTGAATGACAGAGTTGAGAGAATGTGCCCAAAGATGAGAAAAGACCCAACATCCCACTAACAGGGGTCGGAAAAAGCACACGACTGAGACAACACCTTACCACGCGGAGTGGACGCCGGGCGGGAGCACGCGGGCTCACCGCACCTCTCTCCACTGTCTGCAGGCGACACTCCGGAACCCGGAGGCATAGGCGCGAACCTCCACGGCATGGAAGCCCGGTGCTGAGCAGCGCGGGGAACGGCCCTGTCTAACCAGGCTCAGCACGCCAGGGGCGCAAGAAAGGGTCCTGACGGTTCTGCAAGGAGGTCCCCACGCCGGGACGGAAATCAGACAGCATCAGGCAGAATTCTCGTTAGCGCAACTGAATTCTACAGGTCTAAGAAGCAATCCGTTCAAAGTTCTGAGGAAAAAATGACTTCAACGTAGAATTCTGTGTCCCCTCAAACTATGAGCTAAGTATAAGTGGGAGCCACGGCGCTTTCAGAGCTCTCAGGAAATGTGCTCACTCATTCAGAAATGCCTACTGGGCACCTTTCATGTGCCACGCGTGCTCACATGTGTTCACGGAGCTCCCGGTCCAGCTGTGAGGAGACATGACAAACGCATCAGCCAAGAGTGGCCAGCGTGCTGAAGAAAGCACATCAAGGCAGAGCACGGAGGCGGGGTGGGGAGACGAGGAGGGCAGAGGCTCAGATGCCATCCCTGAGAACTTGGAACGTGAGACCGTAACGTCAGGCGATGTACGGAAAAGGGGAGGCGAAATTAGAACTAAGCCAGGTAACAGACCGCATTTAAATAATCACACTGGTTTTCGACTCGGATTCAACCTTTAGAGAAGCATGAAAAACATGCCACCAAAGGGGCTGTTGGACCTCGTGACTCCGCTGGTCGGGGGCCCCTGCAGACATGCGCCTCCACAAGAAAGGCTGACTTACGTGGAAGCACAGTCAGCAGGCTCACAGGAGCCTGAAAAGCATGGGTTTCAGAACCACATTGGACCGGTGACTCCTTGCTCCCTCCTCTTCCCCATTTTGATCAGGATTGCTGGCCTCTGCTGTCCCCCGCCTGTCCTGCTGTGCTCAGGAGCTAGAAAGGCGACCTATCTCTCCAGGTTCACAGGTGCCCAGGAGCTGCACCTCAATGATCACAGTGACCAGATGGTCACTAAGGGGCTGAGAAGCTGGACCAAGCTGATGCTGCAGTGGGACGAGACCCTGGGGCCCGGAGTCATGGGGATACGGCAGAGGGCCCCACAACTCGGGGCCCCGGTGTACCACACCTCCACCCTTGTGCACCTAGCTACTGCTCCAAAGGGGCTTTTGAGGATCTCATTAAGATCCCGAATCAACAGACCTTAACAAGGCGAGCAAGTCACTGGTGGCCTAACCAAATCACATGGTCTTTCAAAGCAGAGTTTCTTCTAGTTGGTGACAGAGCAACATGCTATGTCAGATGCCCACAGCCCCAGGGGCAAAGAACTGAGGAGCTTCTAAGAGCCGAGAGCAGTCCCCACGCTCGGAAGAGGACTGGAGTCCAGACAAGAGCCACAGCCCGGCAGACAGGCCATTTCAGCCTCTGAGACCCTGAACGGAGGAGCTAGCCGCACTGTGCTGGCCTTCTGACCCCGGAACTGGGACTGAGTGCACGTCCTTTTAAGCTACCAAGTTTGTGGCAATTTGTTAAGTAGCAATAAAACATGAATACAATAGTATTTAGAAAAATGGCAGCCACTAGCCTAAGAAAGAGTCAGTTTCCCAAGCACAGAAAACAGCGCGGCCACCAACGCTGGCAACGCTTTTGTTAGGCAACCCCTCTCCTAATCCTGGAGACGAGAGACAGGCTAGTCAACAAGTGGCAGATGCCGGAGCCCAGTAGTACAGGCTGAATTTGGCCCCCCAAATTCATGTGTTGAGTTGAAGCACTACTTCCCATCTCTAAATAAGGCCTTTGGGAGGCAGTTAGGTTTAGATTTGTCTGGGTGGAGCACACAGCGAGAAGGCAGCCATGTGGTCTGCAGGCCAGGAAGCTGGTCCTCACCAGGAACCAAACCGACCCGCGTCTTGATCTTGGACTTCAGCCTCCAATGAGTGTGAAATGAATGCCTGCTGTTTAAAGCAGCCAGCTCTGACATTTTGTTAAAGCACCTGTGCTGACGAACACACCCCTCTTCTGATTTCTACCCATTTTCTTCACCAGGCTGCCTTTAATGGAAGGCCAGGGAAATGAACTGCCTCTAGCTGTTCCCATCTCTATGGTGAGAAGGGCAGTCACTTTACTTGACAGCAAAAGTCATATTTCCATTAACAATTTCAAACACTGCCTACCCACGACTCTTTAATAAGGTCCGCTAAAAGCACCCAAGGCAGCAGGAGTGGGTCTCACCGTGTGCCTGGGAAAACGAAGTGGCCTGCAGACACCACCGCATCAGAAATGGCACAGAGGACCCGACAACTCGCCCGCGTACAGGAGACAGGGTGACCCTCCAAGACAAGGGCATGACTCCTGGGCTCCCTGACGGTCTGCGCGCCCTGGGACTCGGTCCAGCCCACAGGGCCCTGGAGCCCGCAGCTCCAGAGGTGTGGCCAGCAGCACCGACCCAAGTAATGCCGAAGCTCGATGGCATGTCCCTAAACGGCACGACATGAAACACTCGACAGCTCCTGTGAAGCGGTCTGCCAAACCCTGCACCTGACCCAGCCTCTCCCTTGCTCCCTTCAGGCAAAGGCATACCCAGGGAACACGCACAGGTAGACGATGCAGTGCGTGAAGGAGCGGAACATGCAGACGAGGGGTCTCGAAAAGCCAACGCCAGGGGGGAAGTGGGGAGCCCAAAATGAAAAGACACGAAGGGGGCATGACCCGCTATGTCACGCCAAGAACCCGCCTTAGTCTGGTAAGTGGAAGACATTCTTGAGACAACTGGGCAGGTTTGAAAATGGACAGGATTTAGCTAATATGTGAAATAAGTGCCCACTCCCAGGTGTGACAATGATGCTGCCATTGTGTGGAGACCACGCTACTCCTAGGACCTGCGTGCTGAGTGGCCCACGGACTGCGGCTGGCTGTCTGCAGACACTTTCAGGTGATTCGACGACAATGAATATGCATGAAGGAAAGAGATGAAGCAAGTGTGGTCAAACTCACTGGCCTGGGGGAGGGAGTCAGGGTGCCCACTGGAAAATTCTGTCAGCTTTTCTCCACCATTCTTTTCTCCCGCAAATGAAACTTGGGTAAAAAAGTATATGCAAATCATGCAAAATAAAAAAAGAGGAAGGTTAGCCCTCCTCTTCCCCTCACTTCCCAGCCGTACCTGCATCTGTGCCTTGCCCGCCACGTGCCCGCCCCACGCCCACCCTCCATGCCCAACCCCATGCCCTCGCCCGTGCTTCCTCGGCATGCACAACGCCTTCAGAACAGGGCAGGAAAGGCATCCATGAAGATTTCAGTTAGTCTTCCAGCCAGGCCCCACTGAGAATCAGAAGATGTAGCAGCTGACAAGACCACCACAGGACCCCAGGTTAGCAGGGGGGCTTCAAGGTCGGCTGACAGCTCTCTATTGTTCGCATATTTCTTTCTAAACATCTGGAATCTACTGTTAATGTAGCGAAGTCCAAAAAATATTGATATATTTGCAAAAACATCCAATTAACCTCCACTCTCTAAATTCACCTCTATATTAGAAGTTTTCTTCAAAAAACCAATCGCCCTAACAGTTTTTAAGAACTATAGTTTCTAGTGTGTTGTAGTTCTCATCAATGAAATTCTGCTTAATTCAATGGACAGTCTGAAAAGGCATCTCAGCAAGGCGCACCCCTTGGCCCTCTCGGCATGTGCTAAGCGCCCCATCAGTGCTGTGTCGTTTTGTCCCTCATATAATTCAGTTCCGCAGGGAGAAGCTTGACAGAGCAGAAAGCACAGCCTTGTTACTTTCAAAGGCCTCAGCTTGTGGACTAAAGAACAGTTCCATTATTTGAAGCACAACCAATCATGCGCCGTTTTCGCAACAGTAACAGCAGATATCAGAAGGGTAATAAGAAACTATTCTCAAACCTCAGCATATTTCAATAGTAAGAGAAAAAGTACATTCTCAACTTCAAGTTCGATTCCGCCATCAACCAAAGTTCCAAGTGAAATAACAAACCCTGCCATTTAATAAAGAGCAGCAGTACAGACCAAAACAAACCTCACTTTCTAATCTAACCCAAAAGCCTTAACAGGTAATCCCAAGCACAGCAAAGGGCCCTGCCTCCTGCTAGCAGGGCGGAACCTGGGCGGGTCCAGAGAGAGCCAGGCAGCAGGAAGGGAAGCCTCCCTTGGGTGGGGCTCCTGGGACAAGTCCTTCAGGGAGACCTCCTTTAGTGGGTGCCCTTCACAGCCCTGTGCTACGGACTCTGGCCCAGAATGCCAAAAAGAGGCACGGCATCGGAGCCCAGGCACACGGGGGGCACACAGGTTCTGGGAGCATAACTTCTTTACAAGGATCAGATATCCCAAACAGTTCTGGACCTCAGACCTTTAAAAAACTTCTTACAAAGGTCAGTGTATAATTTCTGGAGCAAAATCATTGGCAGCTATCAAAGAATTCTACATTACTGACACATACCCCTGAGATTTAATTTGCAGGGGCTGTAGGTTAATTCCTAAAAATCTTTCCTACTTGCAATTTATCTTCCCTCCCGTGTAAGCTCCAAGTAGCATAATAGTTTCAGTCACCGCGGTGACATCGGAGGTACCTATACAACTAAAAGGACAACTGAACTACTGCAGCCTCAAACTTAATCCTCTACTCTGTACACAGTTCTGTTAATCCACCTACAGGTACTTTTCAGGTACAGGCCCTCATTACTGAAGCCATTAAGACAGCCCCAGTGACCCTCACCCCCTCCCAGTACACACGCCCTATGCAGTTGCTCCCCCTCAAGTGTGGGCTGGGCCTGGTTCTAACAAACAGAATATGGCAAAAGGGATGAATGTCACTGCCAAGATGAGGTCATGAAGACTGGCCGACTGGCTACCTCTGAGCTGCCCTGTGGAGAGCCCCACGTAGAAGGGTCCCGCGTGCAAAGGGACTGACACCTCACGTGTGAGCCTGGAAGCTGGCCTGGCAGTGGAGCCTTCGCACAAGACTCAGGCCCCATGGCAGCCTGCCTGCAGCCCGTGAGACCCTGAGCAGGGGACCTGGACTAACCGTGCCCAGACGCCTGACCCACAGAAACTGGGGGGTAACAACTCATGCTTAAGGCACTAAATTTTGGGCTGATTTGTTGGACAGCAATATATAATACAACTATCCAGCACACTCACGCCTTTAAAAATCCAAAAATTAGACTCTAAGGAGTTTAACCAAACTGAATGGCCAGTTTTACAAGTCCTTCCCAAAACTTCACAAAGCAAATTACATTTTAAAAAAAGTAAAGTGCATGTTTAAAAAGAGTCAGAAGCAGCACTGAGTGAGAAGTGTGGTTACATTTGGCACATAAAGGGACGACTACTTGGGGACTCCATTTGGTTAAGATTTGGTCCTACGATACATTAAACTGAAATCCTACGGTGCTTTCTCCTAAGTAACCAAGAGAGGTTGCCGCACGAAATGAAACACTGAACTGACTAGTTCAAGTATCTCTCTTGGGAGTCCACACAGCTCAGAGTTTTAGATTTATACCTCAGCCTACTGCCCAACTTCTGGAGAAGTTTGCAAGCCTGACACCAATTCTAAAAGTGTTCCTGCCTTTCATTTGCTCGTTTCTGCACGCGCGTTCGCGCCTTGCTGACCTCGAGCCAGGCAGCCCGTTCTGGGGGCCCTGCACCCTCTCGTACTCCTCCAGCAGCACCTCACTGGGCACCCCTGGAACCCAGCCCAGCCACGGAGCAGCACACGACACACCTCACATTTTCATAACCAATTCGGAATTACAGAAAAACGCAGGCAAGTTCTAGATGCAAGTCTGAGGTAAAGGTTTCAGAGAAGCAAAGGCCTCATCCCAAGGTCCTTTAGCGTTTTCCTGTCCTGGAGTGGAGAAGGGGCCTGAGTCACTCACCTGACATGCACCCTCACCTGTTCCAACTTTCCTGCACCAGGCCCACACTTCCGGCCTGAACCCCACCCCACCTAGAACCTCTCCGACACTGAAAACACCTCCAGACTTAGGATGGAGGGTACACCTACACAACTTTGAGAATGGGGCTTGTTTGGTGACACCACCAGATGGGGAGAAACAGTTGAAGGTGCCAGACACTGACCACGGGACCAAATGGAGAACAGAGTAGGGGACAGCTTTCCGGGACTGGGAGTAGACACAGTGCTGGCCTAGGAGCCAGTGTGGACGAGGAGTCCCCTTGAATCCCCAACCCTGCTTCACGTCTGCCTCCAGGTCCCAGCCTCGTGGCATCTGCTGCAGGCAGGAAGGTCTGTGAGGCTGGCCCTGGTGCTCACGTTAGGGTAACCAGGGGCCTCTTGGAAGGGGGGATGCACCTGTGGGCCAGGTGACCAGGATCCCTGGTGTCCCAAAGCCTTCATAGTGGTGGGGGAGGGGTCCAGTGAAGTGGGCTGGGGAGATTCTGGGACCCTCTGGATCCTGCCCCAGATACCCAACTTTGGGGGCCTAGCTTGGGTCCCAGCACTCCTCACAGTCCACTCTTGTGGCCTGGGCACTTCTCTGCCCCTTTTTCAGGAGTCCTGGTGTCCCTGAAGACCTGTCTCCAAGTTCCAGCTCTTACCAGGATCCCGGCCTTCCGAGAGCCTACCCTCCCTCACAGTCCTGCCCCAACACTGCCACCCTCTGAAGGGACTTACACGGGGGTCCTGGTCATCCCTGAAGCCTGGGCCATGGAGCGTGCCCTGTCTCATGGCACAGTCCCAGGGTCCAGCCTTCCCAGTTGAGCCATCCCAGGGTCCTGGCCCGTCCTGAGGTCTGACCCGCCCCAGTGACAGGACTCAGGGTCTGACCAGTCTTGGGGTCTCAACCCTCCTTGGTAACCTGTACTAGTTTTGGACCCTACTCGATGACCCTTCCTAGCGTTGGACGCTCCTCAGTGCCCTGTCTCAGGGTCCAGCGCTTTCTGGTCTCTGCCTGCTGGCGAGTGCCGGGGTCGGGCCCTGCCCGGTGGCTCGTCCTGGGATCCGGTACTCCCTGGTCCCTCCTCGGTGACCCATTGCTGGGTCCGGCCCTCCCCGGTGACCAGTTCGGAGGTCCGGTCCTCCCCTGTGGTCCGTCCAGGGTCCTGGCCTCCCTAGGGCCCACTGAGCGGTGGCGGGGCTCCGCGGCCCTGGGGGACGAGGGGCGCAGGGGCACGGGCCGGGCTTCGGAGCCTCCCGGGCCCGGAGACGCGCCGAGGCCGCGGCCTGAGGAGCGGGCGCCGCGGGCCAGGACGGGCGGGGGGCGGACTCACTGACCTGCCGTCTCGGCTGCGGACGAGCGGGGCGCACGCGGGGGCAGCGCCGGAAGGGGGAGGGGGCGCCGCTCCCTCCGGGTCCCCCTCAAGAGCAGGAGAAAAAACCCGTCCGGAGTTTAAAACAAAGAGGCGGAAATGCCCGAGCGGAGCCGAGCGCCGAGTCGGGGGCGCCGCACTTGGAGCATGCGCGTTGCGCGGCCCGGCTCCCACCCCGCAGCCGGGCGGGGGCGGGGCCTCGTGATTGGGGGCGGGGCGTAGTCGGAGGGCGCAGGCGCATTCGGCCAGGACCCCTGCCCGGGCGTCTGGAGAGAGGAGGGCTCTAGGGGCGGGGCCTGGGACGGGATGTGGTCAGAGAGTGTGGGTGGAGACAGAAAGGGACATGGACAGAAGGAGCGTCGAGTCCGGGCTCTGCTGAAGGACCCGGTTGGGTGCGTGTGACCTACAAGGAGTCGAGGAGGCCAGGCCAGAGAATGGGCCTTCTGGAGGCGGGGCCTTGGGGAGGCAAAGCCGGGAGGGGCGGGGCCAGGAGGGGCGGGGCGGGGCCCGGGGCCGGGCGCTGCGCCAGCCGCCTGGAGGCCTGTGGACCCCGGACCCTGCACGCAGCTCACGCTGAGCTGTGCTCCTGGACGAGGGTTTCCTCTGCCACAGGCGGCGTGCTTACATGATGTCCTTGCTGGGAGCTAGCACCAAGTGCCCGCCGTGCACTAGTCAGGGGCCTGCCTCGGGGCTCGCGGACAATGGGCAGCAAGGCTGACCCCACAACTCGTCCGAGTGTCCACCTTTGGGCAAGCGCAGCCCTGGAGCTGTAAGCAGTGACCCTGACATCCTGCCCTGGTGGGGCCCACACTGTGTGTGGGTGGAACAACAACATAGGGGAATCTAAATGTGGTTTCATGTGGGGAATAAGCATGGGGAGGCAGTGAGAATCCGGAGTCAGTTACAGTAGGGTGGATGGGAACGGAAGGGACACAGAGGGAGCCAGCCACCTTGCAAATATCTGTAACCAAAGAGTGCGATACTTTGATTCTAAAAACTACATTAAAGAAGACCGAAATAAATGGAAAGACATCCATATTCACGGATCGCAGACAATATTGTTGATGTTAATAATATTCCCAAATTTGATCAATAAATTAAACAGAATCCGTATTGAAACCCAGTTGGTTTCTCTGCAGAAATTGCCATGCTGATCTTAAAATTCATATGGACATTCAAGGCACCCAGAATAGCCAAGACAATCTTGATAAAGAAGAACAAAGTTGGAGGACTCCCATTTCCCGATTTTAGAAATTACTACAAAGCTACAATAATCAAGATAGTGTGGTACTGGCATACGGACAGACATATAGATCAATGAATTAGAGTTGAAAGTCCAGAAATAAACTCTCATATTTATGATCAACTGATTTTCAAGAAAGGTGCTAAGACAATTCAATGGAGAAAGAAGCCTTTTCAACAAATAGTGCTGGGAAAACTGAATGTTCACATTTAGAAGAATGAGATTGGACTCTTACCATACGATATATACAAAAATTAACTCAAATGGATCAAAGGCCTAAATATAAAAGCTCCAGCTATTAAATTCTCAAGAAAACAGAAGCATAAATCTTTTTGACCTGGGATTGGGCAATGGATACAAGGTTTTTTTTGGGGGGGTGCTGCAATATTTCAGAATTGATCGTAGAGAAGTTTGCACATGTTTGTAAATATATTCAAATCTATTGAATTGTACACATTAAGTGGGTGAATCGTATGATATGAATATTGTATCTCAACAAAGCTGTTATTTTAAAAAGGCAATTACAAAGAAACTACAAAACATTTAGAACTGATAAAAAATGAAAGTACTACACGTTTATCCCTATAGGTAAAATATAAAATTAGATAACTAACATAAATACACACACAGGTATACATAAATATTTCACACCGTACAGAAAACGTATTTATCTCAAAAGCACAAGTGAAAAATTAGATACCCTCTCCCACCATACATATGAAAACAATGAGATATCTATTTCATGCAATATACAAAATATTAGATATTCAACTTACAGCACACACACATAAATGGATACTCCTCACTGTACACACTCACAAAAGACACCCATTTCCAATATATGACAGAAAAATTTGGTACCTATCTCATACCATACACAAAATTTCATGCCACACAATAGAAAAATGAGGTAGTAATTTCAACTATATGGAGGAAAAAAGTTAGATACCCTCGCACTTTACACAAGTAGAAACACATGTCACACACGATACTTACTTTCTACCTCAGAACTCCATGCTAAAAGATTCACCGTGCCAAGTCGACCACAAATCATTAGACACCCATCTCAAAATACTTTTAAAGAATAGACTCTATCGGGAAGCAGTTCTCCGCAAATACCTTGTGTTTCTGTTGCCGCAAGTCCAGGTCCTCAGAGTGAGGTCGTCGGCAGCCACGTTCAGAGCGTTTGTGTGAGAAATCGCGGGGCAGACAGGAGAAGGGGGGACCGGCCCTCTCCCCAGAAAAGAACCCCAGTGTAGAGGGAAGGTTTCTCCCTGTAGGGCAAGACGAAGTGGTCCCCAGGAGTCCTGATTTCAGGGTCGTTCTTCTGCCTGTGCAGATGGCATCTGCATGCCCGTGGAGACTGGAGCTGGAGGGAACAGTTCAAGGCGCCACTGTGCCTGCGAGTGACATGCTCTTTGCCTCTGGCCCGGGGCCCGTGTGCCCTGCGTGTGCTGTGCAGGAGGTGGCGGTAGGCACCCCTGCTAGTTTGCAAGGAGAGCAAAATCGAGACCCTTCCCAGACCCTTCCCAGTTTCTGACTTGACACACACACATTTCACAACAGAAACACACGAAGTGGACGCCCTTCATACACGACACGCCAGAGTGGACACCACACGCGACACGCCAGAGAATTAGATGCCCATTCTTTCACATTCAGAGGGAAAAATTAGATGACCATTTCACCAATATATATACACAGAAGCCAGAGACCCATCTCACACCACACCTACAAAAAGCCAGATGGCCATACACGACACACCCTGGACACACGAGGTGCCCATCTCGTACCAGACGCAGACACAAAACAGGAGAACAGCAGGACATGCACAATGCTGGGTCTCCGCCACCCTCTCCCTGTCTCCCTCACTGTCACAGACTGGACACGACATCGCACCATGCCCACCTCCCCCCCACACACACACGTGGAACAATCGGCTCTTCCTACGTCTTTAACAGGCTGACTAGGTCTGAGCAGTAGGGATGGGATGGGACTTTGGAGTTCTCAGCAATCTGGGGCCCAGCCATGTGTGGCCACAGCTCTGGGTATGTGTGACCCTGGCGCTGGCCTTCCCCAGATGATGACAGAGGGGGGCAGAGGAGCGGCGGCCCCAAGGGCTTCTCTCTGCTAGGGGCCAGTCGAGTGAGGCCTCCTTGAGCAGCATCGCTCGCCATGGACGTGGGCTCACGTCCCAGTGCGGGTGGTCAGCAGCTGTCAGTGGAAGGTTCCCTGATTGCCCCTGTTCAGGTGAGGACAGAGTCACAGCACCGTTTCTGAGGAGCGTGGGAGCCCGGACTCGGATGGCCGACTCAGCACCTTGCCCAGGCTGTGCAGGGCGCGTGGGCCTTCGGCGGCCTGGAGGGCAGCAGTGGCAGCAGCGCCAGTCACGCGCGTGGACACGGGGGCAAGTGTACCTCTGGAACCAGGTCCGAAGGCTCTGGGCCAGGACATGGGGGGGCACCCAGTGGAAAATGTGCAGACAGGGCAGAGGGAGTGCCTGGAGGAGCACAGGCGGAACGGTCACCCGCCGCACGTGCTTCTGTGCTCAGCCACCACATGTGCCAGCTTCGGGTGTGGGCACTCGGGTGTGGACAGACCCAGCTCCTGATATCCGCTTGAGAGGAGCAGATCAAAACTTAGGAAAAACCAGGGGACTGTACGGGGCCGAGACCACCTCCCCATATGAGGTGAGGCTTCCTCCCTCACGTCATCCACGGCGAAGCAAGTGTTGCCTTAGGTCCAGGCGCTTCCCTCGGAGCAGGATACTGTTTAGGGAAGACGCATTAGCCTGGAAAAGCCCTAATTAATGTTGGCTTGGGATGCCTGTAGGAGTACATGTTTGGTTAAGTAAAGGGGAGATGAAGAAATTGAAAGACAGATTTCGTCATAATTTTGTGTGTCGAATGGGACCCTAAACAAGTCTCTAGAGGTAATTTTGAAAAGCAAGCTGCGGGTATCTTTCATTAGGAGAGCTCTCAAAGACGTCTTCAGACGTGCTGGGCTGGCAGGGTTCCGGCGGGTTCTGGTGGGTTCCGGGCTTGGTGTGATACTTCCCTGGATGGTATCACACCTGGATTCAACACCTGCATGTGAGCGTGGAAAAGGTCATTGTTGCCAGGTGAATGGGCTTTTCAGATCATGTGAGCTTTAAAAACTAAACTTCTGATTTTGAGATATAGATTCAAATGCAATTGTGAGAAATAATAGATTCCTTGTGCGGCTTGCCCATTCGCCCCGTGATAACATCCTGCCAAGCACATGTGGAGGACTCACAGCCACGACACCAACGCTGACGCAGCCCATGGGCCTGTTTCTGCTTCTCGCAAGCTTCACCTGTGCTCACTGGTGTGCGTGTACTTAGCGCCACACGACGGTATCGCATGTGCAGGGTCGCACATCTGTGTTTCTGCGTGCCTGTTGTTGGTGGACAGACATGCCATCGATTGTCGCGTGTTGCCTCACATCCTGTAACCTTGCTAAGCTGCCTCAGCACGAGGGTCAGAGGTGGAGAGGAGCGAAAACAAGGCCTAGCATCCTGTCCACTTATGTCCACCCCAAGGACGTCACACACGACCTCAGGAGGCAGCAGGGAGGGGAAGTGTCCAGGTGGATTGCTGGGTGGGGAGGAAGCTGGAGAGGAGGCCACCGGCCCGCAGAGGTGCCTGGGGAAGAGAGACAAGCTGACACCCCTCCTCTCTGCCTCCCAGCCCACAGGTCTCGCCTCCTCAAACCGGCAGAAACCTGTGTCTCTTCCTCTGCCTCAGCTGCTTCCTCAACTGGAAACAGCACCCGGGGTGGGGAGGCCGCCTGCCCACTGCCTGGCCCCAGGCTCAGCGCTGGGCACTGCCCTTTCCAGGGGCCAAGGCACAGCCTGGCCCGCCCTCTTCCTCCTGTGCCTGCGCGCCTCTGCCCCTCGAATCTAGAACAGTCATTAGACTCTGCCACACGCGCTGGTTCCTGCTTCCTGCCGGGCAGAGTCTAATGACTGTTCTGGATTCGAGGCTCTTAGAAAACTGACCCCAGCCTCCTCTTCCAGGCTGGCGGCCTGTCTGTTCCCGTGACTTGTGAGGACGTCAGGAATTGGGGCTCGGAGGTAGCGAAGGTGACTCTTCCACAGTCCTTTCAGGCAATTTGGACCCTCTGCTGGGCAGTGACTTCGCAGCGCCCTCTCCTGCAGCCACCCGCGTGGGCGTGTCCACCGCAGGGGCCGCACAGAGGCCGTGACGCGGCTTGGCTCACACGAGGCTGCGCTAGCCCGGTTTTTGTGGCAGACACTTCCCTTCCCGCCGATGGGGTGGGGTCTAACTTCACAACGGGTCCCTTTCCTACCTGGTGGTGCCGTAACAACCCGTCCCTCGGGGCGGGGACTGACCCCGCGCCCCGCCCCGCGCGCCCCGCCCCGCGCGCCCCGGCACTGCCCTTTCCCGGGGCCAAGGCACAGCCTGGCCCGGCCTCCCTCTTCCTCCTGTGCCTGCGCCGCCTCTGCCCGTCGAATCTAGAACAGTCATTAGACTCTGCGGGCCGGTGGCCTCCTCTCCAGCTTCCTCCCCACCCAGCAATCCACCTGGACACTTCCCCTCCCTGCTGCCTCCTGAGGTCGTGTGTGACGTCCTTGGGGTGGACATAAGTGGACAGGATGCTAGGCCTTGTTTTCGCTCCTCTCCACCTCTGACCCTCGTGCTGAGGCAGCTTAGCACTTCCGAGGGCGGACCCCGCCCGCGCGCCGCTCCCTAAGCCGGCGGCCAGGGAGCAGCAGGTCGATGGAGGGCACGGCGGGGGACAGCCCGGGCGCCCCGGTCCCGGGCGCGCTGCGGGGCCACCGCGCCTACGCGCGCCGCTGGGTCTTCCTGCTGGTGCTGAGCCTGCTCAGCTGCTCCAACGCCACGGTAAGGGCCGGGCACCTAGAGTTCGGGGCTCCGCGGGTGGAGCGGAGTGCCGGGGCCGGGCCAGAACCCAGCTCCGAGTCCCGGACCCGCCCCCTGCGGTGCCCAGGTGCGCCCAGGGCGCGTGCCTGCTCCGGGGCTCGAGTCTGCTGGACAGGAAGGGACAGTAGGACCGCAAGGCGGGGGAGAGGCGGGAGTCGACGACCTCAGCACGTGCGGAGACTCGGATCTGGGAGTCCTTCCTCCTGGCTGAGGCTGCACGCGGAGAAACGGGGCTAGTGTTCCCTCGCCGCGCAGAGCCAGGTCCTGTGGCCTGTGCTGGTCTGGAAGGCTCCCTCCCCTGAGACAGGACGGGGTAGGACAGTTGAGAAAGCGCCCTCCAGTGCTCCCCCTCCCTCTGAGGAACCTGGTGCCCGCGTC
Organism: Pteropus vampyrus; assembly: GCF_000151845.1. Taxonomy (NCBI): domain Eukaryota; kingdom Metazoa; phylum Chordata; class Mammalia; order Chiroptera; family Pteropodidae; genus Pteropus; species Pteropus vampyrus. The sequence continues at coordinate 15,529 of NW_011889684.1, forward strand.
CTCCCTCTCCAGCCCCAGCCCCAGCCCGCAGGCCGAGCAGGGCTGCGCCCTTTGCCTGCCTGGGTTTCTCATTCTATTCTGCGGTCCCTCCAGGGGGCCGCCCTGCCCTGCCCGGCCCCGCCCCTCCTTGCTCCCCAGCTGGGGTCCGCAATGCCCCCGCTGCCTGCCCTAGAGCTGTCCCCACTGCTGGCAGGGACTCAGCCACGTTCATCATCACAGCCCGGAAATTAGGGGTCAGCCAGTGAGAGCCTGGTCTGCCAGTTATGTGGGCCCAGTCCCCCAAACCTGCTTCTCCCCCAGACTTGCCCGGGAGCTGCCCGCTGCTCTGCCCTTTTCCCAGCCTGTCACATGCAGGTAGGCTCGGCGAGTGGACCCTGCTCCACTCCGCAGCCTCAGGTGGGCCACCCCTACTTCCCTCGGCCAAGCACCAATACGTACTTGAGAGGTCTAGGGGAGAGTTTCTCTGACCCTTCTTGGTTCTTCCCACTGGTCTGATGGTCAAGTCGACATGAGAGATTAGCAAGATAAAATAGCCGAATTTAATTACATATATACACACCCAGCCCACACCCAGGAGAGTCAGACCGAGGGACGGAGATGTGGATGGCGCCCTGCGCCTAGGGCGGGGCAGGGCACCTGGGCCTCTAAGGGAACCTGCTGGAATAGCGACTTCCCAGTAGCTGGAAGCCCACCCCACCTTGTCGGGAGGTTATTTCCGGTGATGACTCGTGTTACGGGGGCAAGGCCTCAATTTAAATTCTCTAAGAGGGAAGTAGGAGTTTCTTGTGAGCCTGCAGGGTCTCCGTTGCCTTCAGCTCAAAATAACACACGCCAGAGCAGCACGTTCTTGGGGGGCCTGTTTTGAACTTCCTCAGGGGCTTACAGCCACTCTTCCCACACCTGGCCCTCACCTGGCCACCTGCTCCGGGGTCAGGCTGCAGTGCTGTCCCACAGGGCTTCACCGGGCCACCACGTGCCTCTTCCCTGGTGCTTCTCCTCTGCCTGCAGAGCCTGTGTGCTGACTCAAGAGCTCAGGCCCGGCAGGGCAGCCTCCGGCGCTGCAATCTCTGTAATCACGTGATGCAAAGCTGCAACAGGCCCCACAGGTTGGGCCAGCTGGTCAGGAAGTGCAGGCCCTGGGGACGTCCTCTGGGACATCATTCCGTGCATGCCTTTTCCTCCCCGCCCCTGCCCCCCCACAGGCCGAGTGTGGACGCCCGGCCCTGCTTGGCAGCAGGCAGCCCTGACTCCAGAAGCCCCATTCTATGTGGGACTCGTGGCTGCGGCTCGGCCCCCAGGTCCTGGTGTCCAGACATCCCAGTCCTGGCTTTGGGTGCAGTGGTCTGAGGGTGCAGAGCAGGGTCTCCCTCAGCCCCTGGAGCCGCCTCGATGAGTCCGAGAATGGATGGGCATGCCAAGTGGCCTGGAGAAGTTCCCTGGACACTGAGGCACTGTCCTGCACACGCCCCTTTACACACGAGTCATCACGGAGCAAACAGTCCCAGCGAGAATTGCCACCATCCCTGCCCTGGTCACCACAGTGAGCACTGACCGTCACGCTTACCCTGGCCAAGCCCACTTAGCCCCTCGCTGACTCCGTCTGCGGCTGGTGGCAAGAGCTTCCAGGTTCTGTGAGGAGCAGGTCTGGGGTGAGGTCTGGGATGGCCCCTGAGTGGCCCAGACAGAGCCCCGTGGTCTGGCAAGAGCATCATGTGGTGAGGCTGGGGCAGGTCAAAGAGGGTTCTTATGCAGTGGGCGCGAGTTGTCGCCCCCACGTTGCCTTGCGTGGTTTAGACCTGCGTCTGCTCTGCTGGCCACAGGCCCTGGGGAGGAACAAGGACAGGGAGAGGCTGGCGAGGGGTGGGCTCCACTCAGGTGTGGAAAACAGGCACCAGGCTGCCTGTCTGCCGGACCCACTGGTGGAGCAGCGGGGCTGCGTGGGGCTCATTCTGAGTCTGGGAGACTTGCCCTGCTCTGCCCTCTGAGTAGGGAAGAGCCAGTGGCTGTGGGTGAACTCACTGTCCTCTGAGGGCTTGCGGTCGGAACTCTGAGGCAGGAAGCCTGGGTCTCTGACCTCCACTGGAGGCCGTGGCCTGGAGCAGGGGCCTGCAGTCTTGGGCGCTTCACGCTGGGAGCGATCCTGACCGCTGACACCCTGGGTTTGGTCCTGCCGGGCCCACCTCCTGGCTCCCTCCAGAGTAAGCCTTGGTGGGCCCTCCTCTGCACCTGCCTGCCCTTCGAGGCCCAGTTGTTTCTCGCTTCCTCCAGGAAGCCTTCCCACTGACCCACCACTCACACTGTTTGCTGGAGGAGGTCTGGGAGCTGAGTTCCAGCACGCGATGGTGCCTGCAGCTGGGAGACGGCTCCTGCTTCGGGGGTCTTGTGTCCCATACACCGGGGTCTCCTGCAGGGGTCAGGCTGGCCTGGGGCAGGGCTGGCACATGGTCCAGGTGTTTCCACCAGGGACTCAATCACTGAGTCTGTGGACAGGCTTGCGGTGCCTTTGGGCCCTCTTCTGCCCCTCAAAGCACCCCTCTGATGCAGGACAGGGTGAACCCCCCAAGTGGGGACTCAGGTCCTGTGCCGAGAGTCAGTGAGGGTCCTTGACTGTGCGCCAGAGTTAGAGACGGGGGGAGTTCGTTAGAGAAGGAGTCGCGGTCACCTTCCGGAGACAGAGAGGGACCGAGTGTCACAGGAATTCAGCTTAAACCGGTTTCCTCGCCAGGTGTGGCCACAGGGAACAAGGTGCTAGGATGCTCAGCAGGAGCCCTCCCATCATCCCCGTGGTCGGGCCGTGTGTCGATCGGCCAGGTCCCCGTGTCGGGCAGTGTGGAGCAGGCTCTGAAAACAGCTCGATTTAATATTTAGTTATCACGCCTCTTTTCTATGTCACTCCCACTGTCCCCTCATGGCTCTCGGCCAATTGTCCTCTTGCCCGTGTCCACCTAGGCGTCCACCACAGACGCTGTGTCTGCAAACGCGCCCCTCTGCCTGGCCCGTCCATGCGGCTAGAAGCCGGGGCCACCAGCTCGCTCAGTGACCCCCTTCCCTGCCAGTGCCACCTCATGCCACCCGCCCCCCAGCACGCGGCACAGAGGTCTCCCGTGCCGACAGCTCGGGCCTCATCTCTGAGGCTCAACCTGGCCGGGCTGCTGGCCTCCATTGGCCCCCGGGACCGTGCTTGCGAGGAGGAGGCTGGTCCACGGCCAGGCGGGCATCTGGCCCCCGGCCCGGCAGCATCCGTCAGGAGTGTCGGGCGAAGGCCTGGCCACCGCGGGACCGCTGGGCAGTTTCTCTTTCTCACACCAGCCGGCTGAGCCCAGGACGGAGGTGGCGGCCGGGCCCGCAGTCCTCGTCCTGGGCTGACGCCAGGTGTGTCCCTCAGCTGTGGCTCAGCTTCGCGCCCGTGGCCGACACGATCGCCCAGCACTTCCTCCTCTCCACGGAGCAGATCAACTGGCTCTCGCTGGTCTACTTCGTGGTGTCCATCCCGTCCGGCGTGGTGGCCATCTGGGTTCTGGACTCCGTCGGGCTCCGCTGGGCGGTGAGCTAGACCCCACACCGGGCCTGCTCTGGGGCAGGGCAGGGCAGGGTTCCCGAGCGTCGCCTCCTCCGCAGACCGGGGGCGGTGCCCAGGCAGAGCCACGAGGCCGGTGGGAGGGGAGGTGGCAGAGCTAGGCGGGCGTCCAGGCTGGCCAGCAGCTTCCTGACCTTGTCCCACAGATCGTCCTGGGTGCATGGCTGAACTTTGCCGGGAGCGTGCTCCGTGCCCTGCCTTGCATGGTCGTCGGCATCCAGGACCCATTTGCCTTCCTCATGGGTGGGCAGAGCCTCTGTGCCCTGGCCCAGCCCCTGATCATCTTCTCTCCAGCCAAGCTGGCTGCCCTGTGGTTTCCTGAGCACCAGCGAGCCACGGCCAACATGATCGGCACCATGTGTGAGCTGCGGGGGGTGGGGGCCGACGGTCTCCTCTGGTCAGCCACCTTGGCATCCCAGCTCCCGGAGGGTGGAGGGTTCCACCTGTGGGCCGGGGAGCAGGCCTGGCCATGGCCGAGCTGATGCGTGTCTGTCCATCTATCCAGCAAACCCCCTGGGCGTCCTGGCGGCCAACGTGCTGTCGCCTGCCCTGGTGAAGAAGGAGGACGACATCGCCTTGATGGTGAGGAGATTCGTGGGGCACACCTGCGCATGTGTGTTTGGTGTTTGTGCAGGGTGCGTGCATGTATGTAGCATGTTTATGCACACATGTGGTATGTGCATGCTCAAGCATGCACGAGTGTGTCCACACCTATCTGTGTGAGTGTGGCCACATGGGTGCACACAGGATTTCTCCGAGTGTGCAAGTACCAGGCACCTCCTCAGCGTTGGGTTCTAGGGACCAGGATGGCAGGCGGTTTCCGTGGTGGGACGAGGCCCCCAGAGAGATGGGAGGCTGGCCGGAGCAAGAGGGCATCTGGGGAGGGCTGTGGACGGTGATGAGGGACAAGCAGAGGAAGGTCCTGAGGTGGGAGCAAGGTTGAGGGGTGGGGGCTGCAGCCCAGGGCCCCTGTGTCAGCTGAGCAAGGGGAGGGTGGAGGGAAGGGTCCGCCCGGGTGCTGGGTGGTTGGCGTCGGCGTGAGGAAAAGCCTGGGGGTGTCTACGAGGGGGAGCGATTCGTTCTGGGCGCGGCTGGCATGTCCAGCAGGGAGCCAGGGCTTGCTCAGGTAGGCAGGGGGCAGGCTCAGGTGCAGGGCTTGTGGTGCAGTAGGGCACGGGGGGCTTGCAGCTGTGCCAGGGGTGCCCATCGGGGTCATTCACGGAGGTGGGAAGAGGGCGTCCAGTGGCAGTTGGGCGGGTGAGTCTGGAGCTATGGCTGAGGGTCGGGCAAAGGCTGTCACTGTGGAGTCATCCTTGGGTGATATTTTGAAAGCTGGGGTTCCAGACGAAGCAGAGCAGCCGGACCTGGCATGACCCAGGCTCACCCACGTCCCCTGGGGATGGCGGGTGGGGGTGGCCAGCAAAGGGGGCAGCGTGACGGCTGAAGCCCGAGCAAGCATGAGGGGCCCGTCCGTGTGCATGTGTCTGCGAGGGCCTGCATGTGCACGCACACACACGCATGCACACTCTCTCCCCAGATGGGCATCTACATCATCCCTGCCGGCCTTGCCTGCCTGCTGGCCAGCATGTGCCTCTGGGAGAGCGTGCCCCCCACCCCGCCCTCGGCTGGGGCCGCCTGCTCCACCTCGGAGACGTTCCTGGACGGGCTGAAGCTGGTTGGTTTTGTGGGACCTGGGCTGGGAGGGCTAGGCCAGGCGCTGGGCGGAACTCTGGCACCCTGCCACAGCTGCTGGGCTGAGCAGGCCTTCTCCCACAGCTCGCCAGGAACAAGGCCTACGTCATCCTGGCCGTGTGCTTCGGGGGTGGTGTCGGCATCTTTTCCAGTTTCTCTGCGCTCCTGGAGCAGGTCCTCTGTGTGAACGGCTACTCCGACGTGAGTGAGGGCCCTGTCCCGGCCGAGCAAGGACAAGGCCCGGGATCCTGTCACCCCGCAGGCTGTGGAGTGGCCCACAAGCACCCCAAGTCCTGGGTTTCCACACCTGGGGAGGGGGGCCTCCTGCTATGTGTGCTGTTGTGATGCCGTGTGTGAGGAGTGTCAGGCCAAACGCGGTCTGCAGGCAGCATGGTGGCTGCATGCCCAAGGGACACCGGGGCTTCGTGAGGTGCTTTCCACGGTCTTTCCCAGCTGCACCCAGGACGGCCCCGCCCTGCCGTGTCCGGGGAAGGGTTATCCTCTGACATTTGGAAATGCAGAGGAGGCCTGGCTCTGCCCTCTGCTGTGTGGCATCAGCCCAGGGGTGGGGTTTGGGCCTGGCGTGTCCTTCAAGGGCACGAGGCACTTAGGGGCCCTTCCCTTTAGCAATTGTTGATTTCTCGGAGCTGGTGACACAAGAGGCAGCTCCAGGGGGTGTAGGCCACCCCTACCCCTACACACAGCCAGCGGTGCAGAGTGGTCCTGTCTGAGGCTTAGTGCTCGTGACTGCGCTGTGCGCTCCCTGGTGACAGAGTACCTCCAACACCGCCTCCTAGGTCCCTGGGGCACAGCACCCGATGACCCCGCACCCTGGCCTCTTCTGCAGGAATTTGCGGGCCTCTGTGGGGCTCTGTTCATCGTGTTTGGGGTCCTGGGGGCGCTGGTGCTTGGCCTGTATGTGGACCGGACGAAGCGTTTCACGGAAGCCGTCAAGGTCGGCTTCTGTCTGGCCTCTGTGGTCTGTGTGGCCTTCGCTCTGGTGAGTCCCCTAGAGCCAAGTCCTCGCTGCACAGGTGGGCCTGGGTGCCTCGGCACCAAGCCCAGCAGAGGAGACATCAGGCCCTCCAGGCCCTGTCTCTGGGGCGGACCTGGGCTCAGCGGGCCTGGTGGCACTAGGGCGGGGCTGTGGGTTGCCTGACAGCTGTCCCCTACACTCACTGCCCAGGTGTCCCAGCTGCGGGGACAGACCATTGCACTGGCTGCCATCTGCTCGCTGCTCGGGTTCTTCGGCTTCTCGGTGGCGCCCATTGCCATGGAGCTGGTAGTCGAGTGCACCTTCCCGGTGGGCGAGGCCGCGGCCGCGGGCCTGGTCTTCGTGATGGGGTGAGTGTCCAGCCCCGCCCCCGCCCACCCCAGGCTGTAGTGGTGACCCACCTGCCCAGGCCAGGGCCCACGCCCTCTGGCTCTGGCCATGTGCGCCCCGGGCAGTGCTGACCAGAGCCGCAGTGTCCTGGGACTGAGGCCTGGGACTGACAGCTGCCCTGGATGGCCAGCCGTGGCCGGGCGGGGCTGAGAACCTACACTGTCCAGGCAGGCCCAGGGCGCTCTCATCATGGTGCTGCTGACCGCCCTGGCTGTGCGTCGTGCGGAGCCGTCCTTCTCCACTTGTCGGGAAGGCCAGGACCCGCTGGACTGGAAGGGTGAGTGCCCAGCCCCCTGAGCCCCCAAGGCTCAGGCGAGGGGGTTAGGGCGCCTGGGGAGCCTCCCCTCCGTGGGCCCTTGTCAGTCTCCTCGGTGGGCAGGGTGGGCTGGGGTCAGAGAGCGACAGGCAGGATCCCGAGCTCAACATTGAAATGAAATCGGGAAGAGAAAGGGGCCCGGGAGGTGGAGACAGGTGGAGGGGAGGGGAGCCTCTGGGAGCTGCAGGTGACCAGAGCTACGGACACGCCCTCAGGGCCGTGTGGGGTCTGAGACAAGATCGGTTCCAGGTCCCCCTGCGTCATCTTGGGGGGTCAGCTGGGGCTCTGCTGGCTCCACGGCCACACCGGGCCCCACGAGGGCGAGCCTTGGGTAGAGCTGGCCGCATCTCCCCAGTGCCCATGCTGCTGATGGCTGGCCTGAGCACCGTCTTCAGCTGCTGCCTGGTGCTGTCCTTCCACACCCCCTACCGGCGCCTGCAGGCCGAGGCCCGCGCCGGCCGCTCCATCCAGGACCAGTGCCCAGAGGCAGACCGTGCGCCTCTCCTGGCAGATCGTCCCTGAGGCCCGCGGGCCCCCATAGCCTCAGCCATGCTGCAGGAAGCTCAGGGGCAGCCACCTCCTCGAGCCACTCCTGTGGGGGCGGCACAGGGGCCCTGCCGATGGCTGGAGGCTGAGGGAGCGGGGATGTGAGGAGGGGCAGGCTCTGGCCACCTTGCTGTGCCTGCGGTTGTTGTCCCACAGATGCCACAGGGCCTCAGGGGGCCCGGCACACCCAATAGGATGGCCCAGGGCACTCCCGGTGGCCGTGGCTGCTGTGTGGATAAGCTGCCACTGACCAGGCAGGGTGGTCCGGTGTCCAGGCCAGACCATGAGTGGCTGGTGCAGGGGCAGTATATGGGGGTGGGGCTGGCCAGGCGTGAGGGGCAGGGGCTGATGGGGAGCTGGATGGGCAGGGAGTCCTGAGGGCCTCAGCATGTCTGGGTCGGGAGTGGACAGATGTGTGCAGGGCCTTCCTTGGGGGTTCCACCCCAGAGCCTCTCCCAGCCATGGTCACTGGGCAAGCTCACCCCCCGCCTGGGTGCTAGGACCGTGTGGGGAGCCCCTTCCCCTCCCCCGCAGACACTCGCAGGCAGATTGCGGGTTCAAGTTTATTGATGTGGCCACGGCCCAGGTGGGCGTGGGAGGCGGCCCTCAGTCCTTCTCCTCCCCATGGGTGAGCACATAGCTCAGCGCCTTGTAGTCCAGGTTGCCTGCAGCATCGATGGTGGCAAACTGGAGCATCTGGTCGACCTGCGAGCACGGTTTGCTGGGGGTCAGGCCCAGGCACCACAGGAAGAGCAAAAGCAGCCCCAAGGGCTGTAGCCCGAGGGCAAATTACAGGCACTGAACTCCAACTGGCTTCAGTTTTGTTTCTGCGCTTGAGGACGCCAGGGGCAAGGGACACTGCAGAGTGAGGGGCAGGCTGGGGCTGGGCCACCCGGATACTACACACAGCCTCTGGGGGGGCCAGGGCGCACCCCCCGCGGAGCCCTGGAGTCCTGAGGGCCATGCTTGGGTTTCGCAGAGGGCCCTGGGGGAGGAGTGGGGGGACCGAGGGGCCAAACCTCTTCGGCGGTCATCTTGTCGGCCTGGGACATCAGCAGCCGCTTGATGCTGAGGACAAATAGGGAGGAGCTGAATTAGGCTGCTGGGCAGAAGGACTCCATACTAGGCCAGCTAGACGGAGGCCCCTGGCGGCCCGTGACCCAGGCCAGTTCACACTGAGGCTCCTCCATGGGGTAGGGACTCCCGGAGGGTGGGCTCACTTAGTCTTGGGCACCAGGAGCCTCTCCTGTCCCCTCCCGGGTGGGCGGAGACTGAGGGGCACCAGAGCCAAGTGCCTGGCATATGCCCGTTCCCAGTCCTGGGCCCAGGTCGCCTGCTGACCCAGCGATGGTCTGAGTGAGCAGGCCGGGCTCTGCCCTTAGCTGCCCTGAGAGACTCAGGGTCTTGGGGAAGCTGGGGGGCAGTGGGCTAGTGTCCCTCAGACCTGCAGAGGGGGCAGGTGCCTGTGCCCACACTCACTAGTCCTTGTTGACACTGCCTTTGCCATCGGGGTCCAGCATCTTGAAGGCGTTTAGGATGGTCTCCTCGGTGTCCGTACCTATGCACAGAGGCCGTGAGCACCTGGGGGCCTGTAGTTTCTGCGGGGGCCATTCGTGGGCCCCAGAGCTGGGCACGCTCAGGCAGTGGGGACAGAGGCCACCACCAGCAGGCAGACAGGAGGTGGGGCTGGGGCTCAGTGCCAAGCTCTCATGCCGGGGGGTGGTGCGTGAGATGTGGGGGCCACAGATGTGAGCCTGAGGGCTTTTCGAGAGATCTGGAATCTATGGCCCTGCCCCCCTGAACATGCCTGATCCCGTCTGATCTCGGCAGCTGAGCAGGGTTGGGCCTGCTTAGTACTTGGATGGGAGATCACCTAGGAAGACCAGGTGCTGTAGGTGTTCAAAAATAAAATAAAAAAATAAGGTATTGTAAGCTGACAAGGACCTTGCAATCTATGAGGTCAACCAAGGGTTGCCTCGCCTGAAAAAAAAAGAGAGATCTGGAAATCTGGACTTTCATGTGAGACGTCTGGATTTCTAAGTGCTGGGAAGCGCTGCGCTAGCAGCGGCTGCGGGCTCACCGCTCAGCTTCTCCCCGAACATGTTCAGGAACATGGTGAAGTTGATGGGCCCCGAGGCCTCCTTGAGCATGGCGTCCAGCTCATCGTCCTTGACGTTGATTTTGCCTGTTGTATACACAGGGTCACTGGGCAGGGGCTCCCCACTCTGCATCCTTGTTGATGCATCCACCGTCCCCACCAGCAGCTGCCCACTCCGTCATTCTCCATGTGACCCCAGAACAAAGACGGGGACTGGAGGGGGGGAGGTGAGCAAATGGGGGAATGCCTGGCCCAGGTGCAGTGGGGCGCAGGTTGTGTATGTCACAGGACCCCAAACCCTGAGCCATGGGGAGGTGGACGGCTGAGGACAGGGAAGATCTTTGATCTGTTTCCCTGGGTGTGAGGGGGGCCCAACCCCCACCCCCAGGTAGAAACCAGCCTGTCCTCCCCAGCTTCAAGGACAAAGCAGCCACAGGCTGAGACAAGCATGTCCCCAGATGGGAGCTGGGGGAGGGCGGGAGCCAGGCTGCAGTGGGCTGGGGACAGGACCTGCCTCGGGCTTACACTGTGTCCCTGGGCCTCCCCGGCGGTGGCGTCCGTCCCTGGGCCCAGGGCCAGCCTCCTCTCCTGTGCTTGGGCCCTGCCACCCACTCTGGTGAGGACTCTGCTGGCCCTGACCAACACAGAGGGGGGCTTCTCCCCGGGACCGCCCTCCCCCACAGCCTGTGGGGCGGCAGGTGGGACTGAGGGCGATGGCTGTGCTGAGCCTCATCCCCCACCCCCATCCCAGCACTGACCCAGGGAGGCGTAGGTGTCCTTCAGGTCCTCCTTGTCGATGAAGCCGTCGCGGTTCTGGTCCATCAGCGTGAAGGCCTGCAAGAAGCCCAGGGTCATGGCCTGGCTGAGCCGCATGAGGATGGCGGCCCCTCTCACTGGCTCAGGAGTGAGGCACTTGCGGGGGCTCTGGGTCACCTGCATGTGATTCCCAGGGGACCCCCGGGAGGAGCTTCTGGGTGGAAGATCTCTCACCTCCTTAAACTCCTGGATCTGGGTCTGCTCGAAGTTGGAAAAGACATTGGATGAGGCCCTCTGGGCCCGGAGGGCCCCCCCTTCTTTCTTCTTGGTCTTCCTGCTGGCCTGAGGCGAGAATGCCAAGGCTGAGGGTCCCCCAGACCGGCTGGGGGTCTCCCTGGGGGCGCCCAGGTGTTTTGGGAGACAATATAGAGGATGGGTGGACTGTGGCACTTGGATCTGTGTCGCCAGCTAGGGCAGCTGCAGGTGAAGGAGCCAAGGACGCCCTACCACACAGCACCCATGGTCCATCTTGAACTTCACCCTGCTGGGTCTGCAGTCCAGTCGGGAGCCAGCTGGGCCTCCGTGTGTCCAAAGAGCAAATGGACTGTGCAGATGGCCAGCAGGCAGGGGCCTTCCCCTGGGTTTCCTGGTGGGGCGAAGGCCAGGACCCTCTGTCTTCCAGCCTCATCCTGTCCCCGGGGCAGCTATGGAGCCTAGGTCTCCCCCATCCCTAGCCCCTATGACACGTGCACACACTCATCAGTCTCGCGCGTGAAGGCACACGTCCACACACACGCCCCACCTCAGCTGGCTGCCCGCTGCACACTCACCATGCTGGGTCTGACTGACTGGATGGCCTGTGCCCTCCGCCCCCGTCCAGGTTGCCGTCTTAAGCTCCTGCCCGGTCCCCCAGGACAGCTCGGACTCTGCCTGCCACTCCCTACAAGGACAGGCTCAGGGCACCCAGGGGACTGGACAACTGCACAGTGAGTTTTGATGGTCAGCAGTGACTCAGATGGCCCCATCCTGCCCTGCCCAGCTGGGCCTGTAGCTTCTTGGGTATTTCCCGCCTGCCCCCACTCAGGAGCCCTTGTTCTCCTGGATTCTGTACATCTCTAGGGCCACCTGCATGTGGCATGAAGGCCTGGGGGCCAGCAGGAGCCAGAAGGCATCTTTTTCAGGCTTGCACAAAGTTGCTGTAAGTGGCCCTGGTAGCCAGTCCCCAGGTGTCCCCTAAGTATGCTCTGTGATCTCACCTCCCTGTCGTGATGCAGAGAAGTCCCAGGCCCCCCAGCCTTGGTGCTGGGGCCATCCTTCTCACTCCATGCTCGCCGGGCGGGAGCTCCTTGTCCGGCACACAGGAGGGCATGGAGGGCCAGACGGGCTGGGCTGTGGCCGGCGACCGACCTGCTCTTCCTGCCACATGCCATGGCCGCATAGGCAGCGTCTGGCCCGGGAGCTTGTTAGCCAGAAGTCACTACACTGTCAGGGGCCAGATGCCCTGGTCCTGGGTGGGAGGCAGCGGCTGCAGCCCTCAGTGTGCAGGGAGGGGGCGCAGAGAGCCTGTGCAGCTGTGATCATGGGCGGGGGGCTGGGGGCACTTGTGAGTGCTGCCTAGCAGGGGTCGTGCCCCCAGGGGCACACACCTCAGTCGCATGGCGCCCTGAAGTGCTGCCACACGTGATCACAGGGCCCATCACCGTTTGCCGATACCACGTGAGTTTGGGACAACAGGCACCTTGAGCAACCTGGGAGGTGTGGTCCACCTGGAGATTCCAGGGCTCCCGTGGGGCTCTGCCTAGAGGTCCCCAGAGGCGGGGACACGTGACTGATGTGGGAGGCCTGAGCCTGGCCGCTCGTCACACAGGGAATCCAACGTTCTCAGACGGGCCAGGTCTGGCTGACACCTGGAGGGACGGACCCTGACTGGGCTGCAGAAGCGGTGGTGTCACACGGAGGGGATGACATGTGGGGCCTGTGCTCAAAAGGCCCTGACAAGGGGAAGGCCGGAAGGGCCAGCAGAGCCCCTGGGGAGGGTTCCTGGGGCCAGCCAGGGTCTGAGTGCAGCACTAAAGATAGCCTTGGAGCCAGCTCCTGGGGATACTGGGATGCAGCAGCGACAGCTGCCCTGACAGGTGCACTGTAAGCTGGCAGCCTGGGTGTCCTGAGCCAGGTGGGACCCCACCCCCCCAGACCCCAGGACGGGTCCTGGGCCAAAGTGAGAGTCTCTGGCTTCAGGGGTCTTCCCTGGGCCGGGGTGTGTGTGTGCACACACCTGTGAGTGAACTCCACTGGTCGCTACCTCCCGCCCAGTGAAAGCTACTGGTGTGTAGTGCCCCCGCTGGCATTCCAGCCCCACCTTTGGCCCGAGAGACACTTATTTTTGATTCTGGAAGCAAGAGTTGCTGAGGAGTCTGGTTTATTTTAAAATCCAGGGAGAGTAAAGACATTTGTCACCTGATGTCTGCCCAACTGCTCAAAGGCGAGAACGTGTGTGCGCGTGCGCAGCGGCCCTCCGCACTGCCTCGCCCCTGGTTGGCCCAGAGAGTTTACTCGCACCTTGTGGGGTCTGTGAGCGCTTCCATCCTCCTCCAAGAGCAATAAGGGTACTGGGGGGCCCTTCCCCCAGCGCAGCCCCTCTCAGACACCCCGTGCAGATTTACCGGGCCCTCTGCGTGCCCCAGCTCTGTTCTCCTTAGGGCCAGTTCAGTTCTCTTGGGAAACAGGTGGGTCTGACGAAAGGAAGGAAGAGTGGGCTCCCCCAATGGAGCGGGCAGCCTAGGGAGTCCCAAGCCTTAGTCCTCGGAGAGCTGTCTAAAGCAGCACAGGGCCCAGGGTGTGGGCAGTGCTCCCGCACCCCTGCCCAGTTGCCATGGGAACCACGCGTCAGCACAGTGTGCGCAGTGGAGAGCCTGTCTAGCCACCATTGCCCACCTCTGGGCAGGCCCTCTGCACGCCTGGCCTGGCCTGGCGGTGTACTGACCACAGAGCTGGGGGAGAGAGGTGGCTACTCTGAGGAAGCCTGAGTGGGGTGGGGGGCCCATGGTGAGAGGGGGACCTCCGCGGGTGTGCACCCTCCCTCCCTTCTCGCCCTCACAGGAGCTGGGGACAACAGAGGAGGGCAGGAGTTCTGAGAGTCAGTGGCCCCCGAGGCCCAGGTTGAGGAGGACCTTGGAACTGGGAACTGCAGGTACTGAGGGCAGGGCTCAGGGAGACCCAGAAGCAGGCTCTGCTGGGTGGGGGTCTTCCCAGGAGGACGGCCTGTCACCCACCGTCCGCGAGACTCCTGGGATGCCCTCTGCGTGGCAGGAGTGGGGCTGGCCTGGGGCTGGGGTGGCCCGAGAGCGCGCCCAAGGCAGTGCAGTTCAGGAAGCGGCTCTGAGGCCACCGTGACGGGCCCAACCTGCCTGAATCGAGGGGAGAAGGCGCCGCCACCCGCTCCGCTGGGCCAGGCCTCGGGGAAGGGGGCCTGCATCCCGGGCCCACTAAGTCCCCGGACCTGGATTCCCTGCCCGAAGCCTCCAGCCTCCTCCCCGGCCCCCAGAGCCCCTTCCCGGGCCATCCTCGGGGCTGGCCGGGGCTGGCCGCGGGCCTGGACAGGTCTGGACCCGGCCGGGGCTACTCGGTCGTGGGTGGGCGGGCTCCGTGCCCGCTCCCGGCCGGGACGGACAGCCGCGGGCGGGACAGGGCGCAGTCCCCTGTGCACCGTTTGCTCGACCTACGTTTCAGGTGTTCGGACCCACGCTGTGCGGGCCTCGACTTGCACCCAGCCCGGCCCGAAAGCGTCAGAGGCGGCGGCGGGGCTCAACCCGGGAAGCCGCCCGCGTGCCGCGGCCACCGCGCACGCGCAGCCCACCCCGCGCCCGGCGACGTCACACGCTCCCCGAGTCCGCCCGGATGCTCTTCCGGTGCGAAGGTCACGGGCAAGATGGTGCCGCCGGTGCAGGTCTCTCCGCTCATCAAGGTGAACCAGGCTTCGCGGCCGCCGCTCGGTGCTCGGCTCCGCGCAGCCCCCCGCGT
>NW_011889684.1:30892-48216 GCF_000151845.1 Pteropus vampyrus
GAACGAGGACGAGAGTTGAGCCTGGGCGATGCTGGTTCCATTGGAACTGGATACGGACAGTTCAACACTGAAAATCCGAAGTGGTCCTTTGGGTTTGCCTGAGTGTGTAATAACGCCCGCATCTCCCTTCTCACCCTTCAGCCCAAGATGACAGCATCCTGAAGTGAGCCTGCCTTCCTCCGCAGCAGTGTGGACGAATAAAGCTTTCTGTGTTGTGGGACACTCTGGTTCTCCTTGACTGCCCTCACTTTATGTGGGGTGGGGGAGGGGTGTTTCAGAAGATGCAGGATGAGGGGGACGGAGGAGAGCACGGACACTGTGTCACCTGATTCACCTGATCTCTGGGGCATCCCAGTGGGGGGTCCCTCAGGGTGCAGTTTATGATGGAGACACAGCTGGCCTGGGCATCGCGGGTGCTGCTTCATCTTCAGTCCTCTGAGCCCTGGGGCCAGACCCTTGGATGGGCATGGGCAGTCAGTGCAGATGTTTGGGAGTGGCCTTACAGTTGAGACCTGGATCTCCAGCCTCCCACCCCCTTCATAAATCCTCCCTTTGACCCTAGGGAGGGGATGTGGCCTACTGAGGACTAGTCTGGGGCGTCGCATAAGCTGTTCAGGGGGCTTGGGCCCCGGTCGCTGAGCGGACAGCGACTTCCAGCCTTTGCTGGCCGAGCCCTTCTAACCCCTGAGGCCTGGTGTTGGAATGTTGCTACATCCTAGCTACTGCTCTTGAGCACATTTTCTAGGGTTGGAACCCCAGTTTCATTTGGAAAGTGAGTTGATATTCAAATGGAAGAGAAAATGGGAAGCAACATACTGGCACTTCAAAGCCCTGCTTTTGGTTAGGGTGAGGCTTGCATGAACCCACCTGTGAGGTTGGTGAGACCCTGTCCAGAGCAGTACTGAGTCCCTCAGAACATGGAGGGGCCTGGGCCCCAGCCACAGGACCTTGCCACCAGGTGGCACCACTGAGATGGAAACCAAAATGTTCCTCCGGAGAGCACCCCCCCCACTTCCCTGGGAGCTCTGGGAAGGCCTGAGTGCCATCTGAATTGGCCTTCAGACTGGCCTGAAGCTGAACGCTTCCCATGGGGCAAACTCACCAGTGTGAGGAACGAATGCTGTGGAGGTCACATTAGGAGTTGAAAGTCCATTTCTTCCAGATAATTGGTCCCTGTGTCAAGTGTGAGCCCTGCGTTGCCCAGTTTGGGTCTGACTCCCTCTCTTCCTGGCTCACAGAATAAGCGACTAGAGCAGTAAGGGGACCCCTGTTGGAAAGGCGAGCCCGGGCAGACCACAGGTGTTGGCGGTAAAGCCTGCTCTGGCCTCTGGTCTGGCAACGCAGTTCAGAGCGGAGAGTTTGTTACAGATTATTTCCGCACAGCTCACTCAAGTCTTGGCCTTGAACTTTCTGGAAGAATTTTCCAATTGGTCATATACGATATACCCGCTGCCATAATTTCCACCACGTAAAAGGGTAGCTTGTTTTATTTTTTATTTTTAACTTCTGGTCATAATTTTTTCCCTAAACCAGATGGGAAATGGCCTCTATGTGCCCATCTACCTACCCATATACACATAAATACATGTGCAGTTGTGAAGAGTCTCACACCCAGTGTTTTTAGACACAGTTCACAGACTTCCAAAGGTCTCAGGAGGCTGCTATGTATCCAAAAATGGATGAGTGCAAGTGTAGGCTACACTGTTTAAGTTATTAGTAGTTGGCTTTAGTTTATAAAAACACAAAGCTTAAAAAAAATTCAAAATACCCGAAATTGCCTTAAGTCATCTCAGGCTTCCTAATCTTTTGTACCAAACGGTTAGAGGCAGAGTCCCAGCGGGTGTGCAGGGAGAGAGGCCCATCCGACCCCGCTGACTGGCTCACAGGATGCAGCAAGTCGAAGACTTGGGCGCAGGGCCACCGTTGCAGATTTCTGTGCCCACTGCAAGAGAAGACAAGGTGGTGAGCACCAGCCATGTGAACAGTCGGCCCGTGCCCTGCTCTGTGTGGCCCCTACCAGCCCCGCAGGAGGAAGGGCAGAGCCGTGGTCCGCCTAAGCCGGTTAGCTGGGCTCAGCCTTTCTTATCTGAGCCCTTGGTGACACTTTGAGCCCTGGCCTCCTGTCACTCCGGAACCACCTTGCTTGCACTGGTTCCCTCCCCACAGCAACGAGTCTCCAAGCCGAGGTGGCCGAGCACAGGCAAACACCAGGGCGACACAGCCATGCGTCCAGGGGGGGGTGTGCCGGATATGGATGCAGGGCAAGCAGGACACAGTGCAGGGAGAGACGTCGTGCTCACTCAGCTATTGGTTCGTGGTATTTAGCTGCTTTCCTTTATTTTGGGGCAGCAGGGGCTCTGCGGTTGGTTTGTGAGGGGCACGGACGCACAGGTAGACTAGTTACTCGGGAGGGAACTGCTCTGTGAACAGAGCTGTGAAGAGCCCACGGTATTTCTTAGGGCTCCCCCCCACCCCCCGCCAGCCCCGTGACGGGAGAAGTAAAGCAGTCAGCCACTCGCTCAGGGAGATGAGCCCCCGGGAGAGTGGCAGGGGACCCTTTCCATCCAGGTTCGTCAGCAGATTCCCTGGGCAGCCTCGCAGTCAGGAACCCAAGAGTGCCCACCACAGCCTGTCTGCACCCTGCGCCTTCTCGTCTCACGCTGCTGTTGCATTCTGTCCCCACACACTTCGATGTTGTGATTAAGCAGTGCCCGCGACCCGCAGCGCGAGTGTGGCATCAGGTGCGCCCAGACCTTTCTTGGCTGCCATCCCGTCCTGCTGCTTCTTCTCCTCCAGGGCCTTCACCTTCTCCTCATGCTCATCGGCTAGGGCCTTCCACTCCTTCCGGTTGTTCTGCAGCCGTTCGAACATGGGCAGGATCTCCTCGTGGAAACGGGAAAACTCCTGGAAAGAACACGGAGCAGGCGGACCGTACCCCCACTGGCTCCTGGGTCCCCATGCCTGGGCCCCAACTGGCAGCCAGAGGGGCCTGCCTGGCGGGGGGAGGGAGGACCACTGAGATGTCACTCTCCCAGCGAAGCGCTGAAAGGGAGAGGGCTCAGGGTTGTGTTTGTGAAGCAGACAGGGAGCTCATGACACGCACGGTCACAGTGGGGTGAGGACCCCAGGAATGGAGTAGCAAGTATCCACTGCGCAGGGGGCAGCAGGACAGACATGCAGGTCCTGTGCTCCCCGTGTCACGTACACGCACCCCACGTGCACGTGCTTACACATGGACACGCCACATCGGCTGTGGAGCGTGTGGGGCTGTGACCCGTGACCTCGGGACTAGGCTGCACACCCTGGGCCCGCATCTCCCCTCCGCACTCCAGCCCTGCTGTGGAGGCAGGGAGGGGGCTGGGGTTTCAGCAAAGGGAAGTGTGGGAGGCACGCGGGCCGAGGTGGGGGTGGGGCTGGTCCAGTTAGAACCAGATAATCTCCTCGGAGTGGGGGTTCCGCCCCCACAGGCCCCACAATGGTGGAGTGGAGCCTGTGGGCATATTGGGCATCACTAAGGAGGGCTCTGCAGTCTGACCCCTCAGTCCCTGGTTGGTCCCCTGAGTTGTGACAGCACAGTGTCTGCTCCATGTCTTTGGTGTCCAACTGTCACTTGTCAGTTATGCAACATACGTTTGCTGGGTGAAGCACACCCGCCTGCGTTGGGTGGACCCACCCCTGCCCTCCCAGGGTTCACAGACCTGAACAAATGCACACGCAGACACACTGCGGCCAGGGCCCCGAGAACAACGTGCAGGTCCCAGGTGGGGTTTGGGGAAGGGACATCTGAGGTGAGACCTCGAAGTGAGGGCCAGGACACCAAGAGGGAGGAAGCCCCTGGGAGAGCGTAGCGCTTCTGAGGAACTGACCGGGTGAGGTGGAGGTGGGAGGGTCTCCCCTTGGGGTGACACTGAAGATGTTAAGTGCAGATGTGAGAAGGGTGGGGGCCGGGGCGGCCTGGGCGTTCGGGTGACCCACCAGCCCCCTCCCCCTCCAGCCACCCAGGCAGGCCCTGCGCCTCCCCTCACCTTGTACACAAACGTACACACGAAGTCGATGAAGCCAACCTGCAGCTTGGGGAGCTCGGACGCCTTGTTCCGGTCCATCATCGGCTTTGGGGGAGCAGAGACATGGTGAGGCATGAGGGTAGACATGCCCCCAGGACTCACTCAGCCCACCCAGCTCAAACAAGCATGTTCACGGAGACACAGCACCCACAGGATGGGGGCGCCCTGGCCCGGGGGCCCAGCCTACTTTGACAGATGTAGCCCTCTGCAGGGGAGAACCAGGATGCCCCGAGCCCCTCTGTGCCAGCCTGGTCAGTGTCCACAGTGCTGACTTGCCCGTGCCCCCCCCCCAGCTCCCCCGGGAGCTGTCCATGGTGCTGAGCCAAGACTTGGCTCCGGGTGGGCAAACCCCGGCGCAGCCCAGAGGAGCTGTCCTTGGTGCCAGGTAGGACTCCTAGAGGCCTGGCCCAGAGGGGACAAATGTGCTACCTGTCTTCCCAAGAGACCGTGTCAGTTGGTCAGGGTGCCTCTTCCTGCCGTCAATGCCTGGCCCCAAAGCCTTCTCAAGGCCATGCTCAGACAGCTGTTCGCTGACTGGAGTCGACTTGTGAGGCAAACCCTCTTGCCATCCTTCCACATGTCGTTGACACCACTACACTGCCCAGGTCCCCTTGGATCCTATGCAGGTGCCATCGTGCTCTAGCAACATATTCTTGACCCCACACTGCTTAGCCAAAGACCTAAGCATCATCCATTCACCAGGATGTGGGCCCCTGGGCTCCCGTCCCACCTTCCTCTGGCCCGACCCTCTCCCCATGGCCAGGGCTGTCCTGCCCTGGTCCTTCCGCGAGCAGCCGAAGGCCCAGCTGTGTTCACCGCGGAGGTGCCTGGGCCCACAGAGGCTCTTGGCTTCACACCACAGCCTGGTTTGACCTCTGCATGAGGTCACAGCTTCGCCCAGATCAGGAACCACCTAAATTCATGCCTGGCTCATGTCACATGACCCACAAAGTGAGACTGAGGCCCCAGGACCTCAGAATCCCTGGGGGTCTCCTGTCTGCATGAGGCTCTCATGGACCACAGTGGGGGGGATGGGGAAGATTCTGGAAGCAACACTCACAATGGGCTGCTGATCCAGAACTGTCCTTTCCAAGTCACCTTGTTCCCAGAACTCAGCTGCCACCAGCAGAGCGACCTGGGGGGTACACAAAACACTCATCTTGTGGAGTCTAGTGCTTGGTCAGAAATTGTCCTGAGAACATGCAAAAGGCTCTGTGCCCTCTGTCTTCTCCACCCCAGATCCCCCTGGGAGCCCCACCATCTGGGCCTGACACATGGTGAGCACAGTGGCACCTCCCACCATGCAATTGCTGGCCCAGCCCCAGAGCAGGGCGGCTGCCCTCAGCTCTGTCTGCAAACCAGTGCGTCTGTCCCGGACGTCAGGCTCCCCTTCAGTGTAATCCCATAAAGCACTGATAGGAGGTCGGGCCCCGCGTGACTCCTGACCTTGCTCTGAACTTCCCAGGGCTTGGTGATGGCAGACAGGTCGCATGCCGTCATCATCATGGCCCTGTGGGCAGACGGAGCTCCAGGCAGGCCCAGCCTCCCTCCCTCGCCTCCATCCCAGCGCTCTGCAGCCCCGAGAGGCCTGGTGACCATGGGGCACAGGTCTACGCCCGTGTCATCCCAGCAGAGGACAGCCTGCACACAGCTACACCGCTGCTGCCCCTCCCTGCTCACAGCCACGAAGTGAAATCACCAGGTTTTATCTGGTGCCTCTAAGTGCAGTGATTGACACGTTTCTTTCTGGGATTCTGAATGGGCTGGGGGGAGCCCGAATCTCCACCTTGCAGGAGAAGAAGGAGGCTCATTGGCGAGTGGGTTATTGCTGAACCTCGGGAACTAGGGAGCGGTCTGTCGGACCCTGGCCCTGGCTGGCTCCCTGAAAATGAGGAGCAAGGTGGAGCCCTTGTGTAGAGGCATCAAAGCCCTTGAGGCAGGAGCGGTTGTATTCCAGAGCACGGGGGACTGTGGGGTCTACCAGTCTGGGGGGTGTAGGAAGTTTCTCACATGACGATCTCCTTCCGCGTGGTCTCCAGGGAGAGGTACTCCACCCAGCTCTTCTTGTCCTCGTAGTTCTTAGACTCGTCTACGATCTTCTGGAACATGGTCCTCTTCCTGAACGCGAGGACGAGGGGAACTGGTCACCCCTCCCTTCGCCCACACAGGACCTATCCGCCCGTCTTGGACGCGAGCCCCGCGCTCCCGCCCCAGCCAGGCTCCCTGGCGCCCCGCAAGTCCCGGGCGGGCAGCAGGGGCACCCACTTGAAGTAGAGCGCCAGGTCGGTGGCGATGATGGCGATGTCCATGAGGTGGATCACGTGCTCGTGCTGCCGCCGGTTCAGGTTCTGGTAGATGTTCAGGGCCTGCGCGAAGGGCCATCTCAGTGTGGCCCTCAGGTTTGGGTGGTGCTGGCCCACGGTCACCCACAGGTCATGGCACCGGACCCAGCTGGCCTGACATCTTGCTCCTCACCCCACGGGGGCACCCAGCCCACGACCCTCCTGCCTGGCGGGGAGCCCGTGTAGGCGGGGGCTGTGGGCGGGGTCAGTCGGTGGAAGCATGTGAGCAGTAACTGGGGACACGAACCTCCTCTGCCAGCAGGAACTTCCCGAACTCCAGGTGATGCCGTTCCAAAATCGAGGAGCCATGCAGCTTGGCTAAGGGGTTCTGGGACCTGTCGCGAAGGTCATACAGAGAGACAGCGGTGCTCAGAGCCCCAGCGGGGCTGCGGAGGGGCATGCCTGTGAGTGCTGCCACCCCTCGGAGGAGACCCCACTTTCCCCTGCCGGGTCTGCGGGAGACCCAGGCGCGCCTACTTCATCTGGTACAGGTTGTTGGTGCCGCGGTGGTCGATGTCGTGGCACAGGCCGGCCGTGACCATGGCGAAGGCCTCCAGGTCCGTGTAGTAGCTCTTCAGCTTTCCTGTCTGCGGGGACAAGCGCCAGGTCCTGTGGCCGGGCCAGCACCCTAGCCCGCCCTCCCGCTGCAACCTCCTAGGACGGGGGGCAGCTGGGCTTGGCTTGCTGCCCCTCCCACAGGAATGGAGGCTCCGCCCCTGCTGGACCCTGACTTTGAGACCTGGGTCAGGTGCAGGAGGCGCCCTCTCATCCCGCTGCTCCCCCCAGGCTCCGCCCCCGCCAGTCCCGGCCACGCACCATGAGCAGCGTGAACATGGTCTGCGCCACGTTGAACCCGTGGCGCCAGTTGTGATAGGTGATCCTCCGGTACCCTTTGCTCACGGAGAACAGGAACCGCACCAGCACCTGAGGGAGCGCGGGGGACAGAGTCCAGGTGCCCTCAGCTGGGCCTGGGGGCCCCCTCTGACCTGCTGGGTGGACTGCGCCCCACTCAGAACAGCCCAGCATCTGCAGGGCTTCGGGGCCCCCGTCTGACAGCCCAGCCCGGAGCCAGGAAGGGGACCTCAGCGAGCCGTCTGCGGCAGTATCGAGGAAAAGGTCCGTTTGGGGCATGGGTATTTGAGTGCTGCAAGATGCTTGTGCATCTGGCACGTGACAGGGAGGTGCAGCACAAGTGCGCAGGCCAGTGCCAGCTGCAAGGCGTGGACGGTGCCCTCTGGCCACCAGGAGATGGACCCTGGAGCCCTTTATTGCCTCTGTGATTTTTATGGCCAGAAAATCATTTGGAAATCGTTTTTTTCCTGTTAATATTTTCTGTAAGTTTTTCTTTTTGTATTCTTTAGTGTTTAGTAAAATGTCTTCTGAAAATGCCAGGCCCTGCCCTGTTGTCAGGAGCATGAGGAGAGTTGGTCCCTTCATATGGGGGGGTGGATGCCCCTGGGGTGTGAAGGTGGGAGCAGGGCAGAAGCTGGGGGAGCACGGGGAAGTAGCAGAGCTGAGGGCAAGCCGTCCACTCCTCCCTGGGACCATCCTCGAGGGCCTCTGTATTCCAACGCAGAGGGTGTCTTGTCTTCTCTGCCCCCCTTGGCCCTCACCTCCCAGGGGACCTGGGACCCCTGACCATGCCCCCACCTCCTGGGGGATCTGGAACTTCCGGACCACGCCCAGCTCGTAGTACATCTGGATGCCGCACTTGACCAGCTCCAGCTCCGTGCACTCCAGGTCGGAGAAGTGGAACTCATAGATGTCGAACTTGGTGGGCCCTGGCAGCGTCTCCTTCTGCGGGAGGGACCGCAGGGCTGAGGGAGGCAGGCCGACCTGAGCCCCAGCGGTTCCTCGTCTGTCCAGCCTCAGACGCCCCAGGTGTCTGGTGACACCTGCCTTCCAGGCCCTCTGGCCTGTAGCTGGGACACTGATCCCCCGGTGGCTCAGGTCTCGCCTCCCCCACAGCCGGACAACTTGCTAACTGGGCAGTGATGTTGTCAAGGACACACGCAAAGATGCACAGGCACAAATGTGACACGGGCACATGTGTGGCACAGACACATGTGGCGCAGGTACATGGCACAGAGACAGCAGCAAACATCACAAGACGACACTTAGTCTCCTGGGATAAAGAAATGTCCCCCCACCCTCAGGCCCTTCCAGCCTTCGCCTAAGGGTGGGGGGTCAGATTCTGACCAAGATTTTCCCCAGCTCGTCCTCCTCACAGTCAGCAGGCTCCTTCCCCAGGCGTTCCCTTGTTGGCTAGGAGAGAACACATGTAGTGAGGCAGAGAGTGACAATGTCAGCTACACCCTTGTGACCATGGGACAAAGTGACATCTGGCACAAAAGAATAACGGTTGCTGCAGAAAGCCCCAGCAGGAGCCTCCAGTTTCAGAGATAAGTGCCAGTGCGGGGGGTGGCATGCCCCGCCTGCATGCCCGGCCCCTCTGCACTGGTCTGCATTCTGATGGAGCCCTCACGGTCAGGGAGACTAGGGCCTGGGAAGGGACCCGCCCCGGGCCGTGCAGAGCATGCGGGAGCCCAGGATGGGCCAGAGCCCCTGGGCGCCTGTCACCCCGCTGGGCAGGGAGGAGACAGGAAGTGACGGGAGCAGTACCAGGATCAGCTGGATCTCGTCCTTGTCACATCTCACATGGTACAGCACCATGTCCTGGGCAATGTCCTTGCGGTTCTCCAGCTTGTTCATCTTGTCATAGGTGTCCGTGTTCAGCACTGACCAGCCCAAGAACTGCGTGAGGGACTGTGGACGGGGCGGCCGTTAGCCTCACGGCTCCTGCTGTCCGGGGCGTGGGTCCCAGGACAGCGGGCGCTTCTTGCGGGGCCTGGGGTGCCTGCCCGGGAGCCTGGCTTTCAGGAGTGGGGCCACAGTCCCTCCTTGTCCCCGTTCTCCTTGGGCCTAATGCTGGGTCAGAGGCCAAGCAGACACATGTCCTGCACCATCACAGAAGTGCCCCCACTAGAGCCGCACCTATGGCAGGCGCTTACCTCCATGAGGACCTCATCCTGCTCATCGAAAGGCTTCCCATCTTTCCTGTTGTAGAACGTGGCCACGCCCACAATCTCCTCCTTCTTGTTGACGATGGGCATGGACAGGACGTTCTTGATGACCCACCCAGAGTCATCCAGAGGGCCTTCCTGCAGGGACAAGCGTCCAGAGATCATGGCTGCTCTGGCCCGGCCCCAGCCCAGGCTTGTCACCCAGCAAGGATGAACCCCACTTTTTCTGGCCTCAAACTTCAGTGACGGGGTCCTTGTTCCTCCGGGGTCTGCTCGCATCACCTCCTACCATGCATGGGTTATGTTGTGCCCTCTGCCACTAGGGGAGCTGAGGACACTGTCCCAGGGGTGGCTTCGCCATGTTGGTGCTTTGGTCATACTGAGGCGCACTCCCACAAGGCTCTCACGGCCCCACAGGTGATGCAACTAGTCAGTGCTGTCTCACATGCCCCTGACGCCTGGCCAGTGAAATAGGACACTGGCGGTTCCTGGAGGGGGCCCTTAGAGACGTAGGCCTCTTCCCCAGTGCACATGACCCTAGGCCTCCTGCAGGAGGGAGCCTGCCAGGTTGTGTGTACCCAGGTGAAGAGTGGGGAGCAGACTCAAACACTTGCTGGGGTCCGGCCAAGCCCAGCAAAGCCGCAGACGTGAGTGTGGAGTACGTGTTTGCTGCTGTTAGTCACTGAGATTTTGAGGTACCTTCTTAAGTGGCAAAAACCAATTCAGATTATTGTTTCTGAACTACTATAGACATTTTCTATTAACGAATATGCAGATACCTGGAATTTGAACATTTCGTCGGCGGGGGCATTCATAATGTTACAGATCTGAAAAAGGACCAAAAAACCATTTCAGCTAAAGCAGCCAAATGTGCAGCACGATCTGAAAAAGACTGTCCAGCCACTGAGCTTCTGGGTGGGCAACGCTGGGCAGCAGCTGGGAGCCGCAGAGGCGCCAGGCTGGGGGGAAGCACTGGGATGCGAGGGGTCAGGGTGGCCCCAGGCAAGGGCGGGGCCTTGGGGAACTTACGAAGCCACTTTCTGCCACGTAGGTTGGAAGGCCACTGGCCAGGGCCCAGTGATCAGCTGGGGGAGTGCTGGGGGAGAAACGCAGAGGGTCAGATGGAGCAGGCACGGGGTGTTTGAGGGTGTGCATGACTGTGTGTGCTGGCGTTCGCTGCATGTTCTGCACTTGGGGCACAGGGGTTGTGGAGGTTCCGGGTGGGCGGGGAAGCTGATGAGGGCATAGGAACGGAGGCTTCAGGTTTGGGGGCATCTGTGCTGCCTCATCCCTCCTTCTGTGCCCACGCTGAGGCCCTCACCTTGTGAGAATGCCTTTCCCTGGTGGGGCCACTTCCTGCCTGCTCTGTGGGACCTGTAGGGTGGGGTCCCAGGGCCACGTGGCTGTAGGACTGGGAATGGCTGACTGCCTTCCCCAGTCTCTCTCGGCTGTAGAACTGACTCCAGCTCCACTGGCTGTGTGGCTCCCTGCGCTGGGCGCCCTCTCCTGTCCCACCCCACTGGGTACACCGGGTCGGGTGCCTCCTGCTGGGGATCTGCCTGCCTGCAAGGCTGGCCGAGCCAAGACGAGACCCTGAGGGCCTCACAGGTCAGTTACTGCTGACAGGGCCACCTAAGCAGCTCACCTGGTCCCCTGGACATCCACCCCGGCCGTCCCTGGTGCCGCAGGCCATCACCTCCCTCCATTCTCCCAGAAAGGAAGGCGGCACAGGGAGCCCTTCCGCCCGCAGGCCTGGCACTTACGGGATGACTTTGATGTCTTCCTTGCCGTGGAGGATGTAGTCGATGACTTTGTAGAAGAGAATTTCCTGCGAGACAGAGCACAGAAGTGAGGGGCTCCTGGCAGCATCCTGATGGCAGCCTCACCAGAGGTGAGGCAGGCGGCCATTCCTGGCGCCCCTCAGCCCGCCCCAGCCCTTCCCCACCCCCAGCTGGGCCTGCCCCCTGCGACTCACACGGCCATCGGGTGTGCGCGGGCCCGAGTACGGCTGGGCTTCTCCCATTAGAACCGGCCACACGTCAAAGAATTCCTGGGCAGAGGAGAAGGTGGTGTCTGAGTCGGCGCCTCGGTGGGAGCCCGCTGGGCGGGAGGCCCGGGGAGCGAGGCCTCACCTTCTCCTTGGTCATGTCCAGGAGGCCCACCGAGTAGCGGTCACAGTTCAGATACGCCCGCACGGTGTAGAACGCCTTGTGGAACTGCCGCTCGATGTCCGTCAGCTCCTCAAACACCTTGTTGGCTGACCACAGCAGCACCTGGCGGGGGCCACCTGACACACTCAGACCTAGAGGCTGCTGACCTATGGCTCCCCTCGCAACGGGGCCCCTGAGGGCTTTAGCCAAGCCCCTGACGTCCTGCTCTGTGACCCAGGAACCCCACACACCTCCGGGCTTCTGCCTCACACCTGCCACTCCCCGCCTGGTGCGGGCCTCACGCTGCTCAGTGAGTGGCTGGAAATTGGAGTCAATGGCCATGAGCTCAGAAGGCAGAGCTGAACAGCCGGCCCTCCCCAGTCTGTCTGAGGACATGGCTCACTGTCCCGTCTGTCGGGTCCTCCATGTCTCAGCAGAGGGAGCCGAGGGCGGCGATTTGTCGACACGCCCCACGAGGCCCCTGCCTGGGCTGCAGGCTGCCGTCCAGGGCGATGGACAGGCTCAGCCCAGCTCTGTGGGCTGTCCTCCCACTGCGCTTCCATTTCCTCGGCCAGCACCCAGAGGCCCGTCCCCCTGGATCTCATCTCTCGCCCCCACACCACCTGGCACGTCCTCTGGCCAGTGATGAGCATGCCGTGCCCAGCCTGCACCCTGCCCAGAGTCTCCCTCACTTGGCTCCCTGACAGCCCACTCGAGGTCCTTTGCTGTCACAGGCAGGGGTGTCCTCTGGAGACCCTACCCACTCTGGAGTCCTCTCACTGGAAGGCAGCCCGCTGCCACTACTGTCACCTCCACAGGCCCTCAGTGCTCACTGCGATCGAGTACGGGCCTCTGGCCTCACAGCCCTCACCCCGAGCTTTCTCATGCCTGAGCCTCAGCTGAAAGCTGTGTCCGGAAGGCCCGCCTTAGCACTCCGTTTCCTCCCAGCTTCTCGGGTGTTCAGTCTCACCGTGTCTTCGCTTGACCACAGCTGTGTGGGGTCAGAAGGCCCAATTTCTTCACAGCCAGAGCCCCGAACACCACCCAGAAGTCTGTGCACTGAATCACGGGAGGGCGGGACTCCAGGGCTGGCCACACATGCCAGCTGTGGCTGAGACTCTCAGCCTCCCCGCCGCGATGGCCTGGCAGGAAAGTGCCCTGCACGGCTCTGTCGGCATCGTTCCTGCCTGCCCCTCCCCGGCCCGTGACCTTGGGGAAGCTGGCTGACTGCAGCCCTCAAGGCCCCCGCCTGTGATGGGCACAGTGAGGCTCCATCCTCAGGCCTCTGTGAAGGTGGAAGGTGGAACAGGTGGAGGCTCGCAGAAGAGGGTCTGGGAGCCCGTGTGAGTGTCCCGTGCCTGTGCCATGTCCCTGCACGGCGCTGGCCCCCGAGTCCTCTCCCACCTCAGGGGCTGCCTCTGCCGTGACTGCTGTGACCCATGCCTGGACGGGCCCCACTCTCCCCAGAGAAGCTAGAAACTCAGACTCTTATGTCAAGTCTTGACCTTAAAATGTTAGAAACGCATTAAATCAAACGAGGCCTCTGTGTCCGATGACACGTGTCTTTGTCAGTGCAGTTCATGCCTCACCTGTGAGTCTTCAGAGCTTGGACCCCTCCCCAGGGGGCAGTGACCTCTTCTTGACCCTGAGCCTGTGCCTGCTGTCATCAGCACACACAGTACACAGTGATACTACATGCCATGTGAACAAGACACCAGGTGGCTAAGTGACCAAGAGCGTGGGTCAGCAGGATTGCCCTTCATGGGTTCATCAAGTGTATTCTGGCTCCACGGTCCAAGACAGCGGCCTGCCAACATGACAGGGACCATCCGTTCCTGCGAAAGCTGGAGGTGACAGCGAGGGGATGCCCAGGGACCTCATATCTGGGGACAGACAACGCAGAGGGCTGCATAGCCCCGGAAGGGGGGAGCTGGCTGCACGAGACCCCCCTTACACTGGTGCTATAGGAGGGAGCTGCCAGGATGCCTGGGGGCCGAGGGCCGGCAGGGGGGGACAGTGACCCCAGGAGCCCGTGAACCCAGTGACCGCCTTGGCTCCCAGCGCTCTTGCTCCGTGGTCACCTCACGGGAGCAGGTGGTCGCATGTTCAGGGACTTCGACAACCGGCTGTTAAACACTGTAATATTCAAGTTAAGTGACGTGAACTTAAGAATTAAGGCAATTACATTAAACCTATGTTCGCACATATATTCACATTTCCTGTAATTTACTCATCTCATGACAAGCCATGAATGCATAATTGAACTGGAGCAGTTTACGAAGGGAAAGCAAACAGGGCACCTACAAACAGCTTCACAGAGCAAGCCACGGGTCCCGGGAAAGCCTGCTGAGCTAGGTGACAGCTGCCAATCCGGAACAGAATTGAAATTTACATAAAAACGACCGTTTTAATGGGCGTTCAACACAGATCTGGGGGGCGCGGCCTTCGAGAGTGGCCTAGCACAGCCGCGGTTGTCCAAAGCGGCTGCCCGGTCAGGCGGTCAGCTCCGCAGTGTGACGGCGAGGCTCCAATGTCAGCTCCAGCTCCTGGTTTAGCCCTGGGCCCTCCTGTCACAACGTGGAGTAGCCCATCAATGTGACAGGGACACTCTGCTCCTGCACAAGGGTCTGTCAGGACGGGTGTCCCACTGAGAGCCACCGCAAATAAGGCGACCTGCCAATCAAGTTGTCGCCTGACAGGTGCGGCTGACGCCCAGGTCCCTGGAACCACCCTGCACGCCCAGTGACGGCAATGCCCATGTGACACCGTGGCACCTGGCTGAGCAGGGCGAGGGTAGCCGTTTGTTCCCTAAATAAGGACTCGTACGAGTGGCCACACGAGGGTTTTCGTGTATCTCACTTTTAATTAGTGAAACTGACCTTTTCGTGAAGAGGCCGGAATGAAGAAATAAGATGAGAACACTCTGTGGAGCTGCAATTAATTTGTCCAAAAAGGCAAAGTCGTTAACCACCCCGGGAACGACAAGTCTGTAAGTGGACAGCTCAGGGCGGAACGACCTCGGAAGACAGCGGAGCTGCTGAGCGACTACGATTCAGACCAACTCGTCGGACACAGCATCACTCACCGACCCAAAGAGTGGCTGACGGAATGAGTCCCCTGGGCCATCTCGACAGCCGGGGTCGCGACCCCTGGGCCGGATCAGGAGGCCCTGTGCATGGCTGGCCAAGCCAGTGGACATGACCTCAGTCGCGTTGGTCACGCAGTGATCGTCAGCCCGGAGCTGGGCAGGCCGGGTCCTGCCTCCTGCTTCTGCCGACAGGAGAGGACACGAGAAGCCAGGCCCACAGTGCGACACGTGTATCAGGGCCCGTGCCCAAGGGCAAAGCTCGAGGACTGCGTGACACTTGACTTTTCCTACTAGGAGTGCAGCCTCCTCCCTGACAACATGCCCCTGACTGGCCTGTCACTGACCGCCCCACCCTACTTGCCATAACACTTCCCGGGGACGGTCACAAACGAGCCGGCAAAGAAAGCGGATGTGGGGTGCACGGCCTCTGCTGATGTCCCCCGATTATTTACCGAGGAGCCACTGCAGCGTCAACACCACCAAGACCATGTCACCATCGTGCTCACCCTGGCCCTCGCCTAAGGCCCGTGCACCCCACCATCTGTGCCACACCCTGATCAGTACGGACCCGGGCGAATCCCAGCTGGCGACTGTGGCCATGATCCACCTAGGGCAGATGGGCAGACGGCTCCACGTGGAGTCACCTGTGGATGACCTTTCTCCTGTCAGGCACCGAGTGGCTCATTTACACTTCCAATGCTAATCGCCAGAGAGCATCAGACCTAGATCCCACCCTGACCTCCAGCCGTGGCATGGCTAATGGCGTCCCTGGCGGAAGAAAGCCTTTGACAGAGCAGAAGGTGGACCAGGCGAGGGGCTGCGTTTGGCGCTGCACACACAGGAGTCACGTCTGCACTGTGTTTTCGGGCAGAGAACGTTGCACTGCGAACTCCGTCGCCAAGACGCCATTCCTCACCATTTCCTCCCTCTGCATCAAGCGTCGTGCCCTCGGCTAACAGGCCTCCCATGAGAGGGCTTCACCACCAGCACTGGAGCTTTGCAAGTGGCACACAGCAGTACAGCAAGCACCGCACCCCAAACAGCAAGCACCACACCCCAAACAGAAGAAATACGTCTGACAAAAGAGTGACCGTGATAGGGTCAATAACAGGGCTTTAAGTCTCCTTATTTCTAGGATTATAGGAATGGGACCCACTCCTAAGAATTCAGAAATCTCTGTGCTGTCACATCGCAGCCTTTCCAGTCTGGTTAGCTATCTGAGCTATTGGGCCTATACCCTGAAAATGCTGGTCTACGCCCTTCCTGTATCAGTAAACCCCATATCGTCATCGTACTGTGTCAC
Source organism: Pteropus vampyrus (assembly GCF_000151845.1). Classification (NCBI taxonomy): domain Eukaryota; kingdom Metazoa; phylum Chordata; class Mammalia; order Chiroptera; family Pteropodidae; genus Pteropus; species Pteropus vampyrus. The sequence continues at coordinate 46,863 of NW_011889684.1, forward strand.
CCACTGCATCAGGAACTACACGGCAACGACAGGCTTGCAGCGATTAATAATCTGGGTCAGCTTTGGAACACTTGCTCCCCACGTTAGAGCAGCCACGCCACCATGGGCCACAGAGCCTCCCCTGGGTTCCCAGCAGAAGCCCCTGCTCTAGTACCCCCGCGATAGCGACTGTCATCAATTTAACACACTCCAGCAATGAACTGTCAAAGAAACGTTGTACCCTCCAGCGTCTGCCACCATGACAACCGTCTCACTGCGAAACTCAGAACTTCCCTACTCCATCGTCGAGAACCTGAAGTGACACAGGCGTTTGATTATCATCAGGCCTGATGCTGGCTGTGAAATCTCACCATCCACTGATCTGAACATACTACTGGTCACCTGTACCCTACTCACCAAGGTCGGTGGGTAATGAGCACTAAACCAAACCCGATGACGTAAAGTCTCAGCCCACCCACAAATTGTCAGATAGGATGAACAACCAGCATTGCAATTTACAGCGCAACCACAAGTGTCTAAACCTGCTGACCTATACCTGATGACATCCATCCCCCATGCGGCTCGCGTGTGCTGCCGTCACACCTGTGAAATGAAGTGTCTGCCACTGTGCCTGTGCTCACTGACACACGGGGCCGAGCAGCCCCGCCCCAGTCAGGCGTCCTGCACAAATGTGAAGCCACGCAACAGCTAACAAATTGTTAGCTGAAAACGTTATTTACCAGCACCGACAGCCACCACGGCACCGCTAAACACACAGGTGTACACGCGACCGACATACACATCGCTGACATTTCCACCAACGCGCAACGTCGAAATTATACGATTTGAAAACATAAAATGAATAAACTTTCTACCATTCGTAATTGTGACATCTACACTCATTGTCCCTTCAACGCCAGCAGGACCAGAGCCAGAGCCAGAGCTAGACCCCGGGCTTTTAAACTTCAAAAAATGAAAGCGACCTGACTCCGGCGACAAGGGCTGCACGGCCGTCTGCACTCGCTGCCCGCACACCAACCACCTGCGTGGAGCTGGGTGCTCCCTAGACCGCGGGCCGTGGCCCCTGAGCCCATGGCCCCTGAGCCTGTGGCTGACAGGAAACGGTCCACGCACCTGGAAGAACTTCCCAGCTGCCATGCGATGACTGGAGGGCACAGAAGCCGACTGTCCCGCCAGCAGTGGGGCATCAGACAGCGCTCCCCCCGTGAACGGCCTGCGCTCCTGACTGCACCCTCCCCCGTCCTTACTCTCGTTGGCCTGTCACCTTGTTGGCGGTGGACACACTGGCTGGAACCGCTGAATTGTCCGTCTTTCTCCCGGTGACCTCACCCCTGCGGGAGCCTCCATTTATCTA
>NW_011889684.1:49774-54953 GCF_000151845.1 Pteropus vampyrus
CGGCGCACCGCCAGCCCCGGAAGAAGCCCGTTTCCGCGACTGCGCGCTGACAGCCATCCCAGCTCCCTCGTCCTCCTATCACCTCACTGGGTTATCAACCGGCCGAGCCCGCACGAGCACGAGGGACGCGCCGGAAGTGGATACCGGAAGTGGACCCCAGGCGCCGGAAGTGGACCCCAGACGCCGGCCGAATCACAGCTGTTCTGCTGCCGCCACCGACGCGCCGCGTGGCGGATGAAGCCAGTAACCCTTTCCAACGGTTCGAGCCACGCACCCGGCGACGCCAGGACACTGAGGACACGGACCGAAGCCTGAGGCTCAGGTCGCTGCGCAGTGCTGCAGCCGTAGAGCCCGGGGGCGTTCCACAGAAACGAGAATCAAACCCCGGCTGCACCGGAAGACGTCACGTACCCACGAGCTGTCCCACCCCGGGCCTCGGCCAGACGCCGGGACAGCGGCGCCCGGGCCGCTCCGCACACAGTGCCCTGGACGGTGCGGGGCGAACACAACGCCCTGAGCCAGGGCCGCGAGCAGGGAGCGCGCCCGCATCACGAGGGCACGGAGGCGCCGCCGGCATCGTCCTCGCGTCACAGCGAGGGTCAGAGTGTCCTGTTTCACCACGACTGGGGCCATCGACATGGGCTACGGCCATTCTGCCCATAATCCTCACAGCAGCTGTTACAACACAACTGAAAATTTCAAAACGCTTTATTACTTCGGCACTGAACCTGAAGCAATTGAAACATCAAACTCCTCTGCTTCCTGAGAAATAAAATGAACGGAAATTTAATTTCCTCTTTCTTTACTATGATAGGGATTTTGGTCATCATTTTCCCAAGGATTTGATTCCTGTCAAGTAGGCGACTATTTCACGACTGCCTAATTGCTATTCGACAATGTCTAATTCCGCCACCATCGGAGCAGAGAACAAACTGCCCAAGCTGATGGAGGTCAGAGGTGGCCGAGCCCTGACACTCCTTGCCGTGCTCGTTGGTTCAGCCGGTCTGCGAGGCCTGCTCCCTCACGGACGTGCCCCACGCACGGGTGTCCGTCACCCAGGAGCAGAGTTCTGCCGCGGGCAGGCAGGGTCGCCCCGGGTTCCGCCAGAAAACAAGCGTCCCCTGCCCGTTTCCTGCCTCAGGGAACCCTGGCCCCCTCCCCCCATGGCGGCTGCGGAGACCGTCAGGCTGTCGCCTGAGGGAAAGCCCTCCCCGTGTGACCAGTGGCCAGCGCCTCCGCCCGGTGCCTGCAGGCTGACCTCTTCGGTGGGTCACTCTGGGGGGCTGGACATCAGCCCAACTCCGGCCTCTGTTATGTGAGTCGTCCTCACTGCAGTGACTGCCCCCGACTTTGCAGTTGCCAACACGCTGGCCTAGTGTTCAGCCTTCTCATAAGACTTGTTATGTGACAACAGCTGGTGACCAGCGAACCTCAGCACTCTGGAGACCGAGCATACTCAGGGGCCCTCACAACATCGGCCTGGTCACACGGCTCCCCTCTACTCAGTGGTGCTAGTGTCACCAGGTGAACTGAGGTACTCACCGCAGACCGATGATGACAAGATGGCCCAACCCTATGTATTGTCTCGGAAGCCTCATTTTTCTCCAGAGTTTCCTGAACTTCCTGCACTTCCAGTCTAGCCCAGTGCCCGCCCTGGGCTGGTGGGGACCTCCTGCAGGCGTTGGCCCCTCGCACCCAGAAGTGCTGCTCCTGAAGGCCCCGGTTCCACGGCCTCCAGAGCATCCATCGCACGGGCCCACCGGTCTGCCCAAAGGAGCCCGCCCGCGCCCCAGCCGGTCCCCGGGGTGCAGGGGTACACGTGCACAGTGCGGGCCTCCATGACACGTGCGGCTGCCGGCTGTGCCTGCCTTGTCTGGCGTGCACGTCGCCTGGAAAACTTCACACCCGGCCCCCACTTTGGGTTTGAAGCCACTGCCCAGACTGACACTGTCATTCCCGTGGGCATTTTCTGAGGAGGCTCTTGTCATAGTACTGAACAGTGCAGGTGACGGCCAGGCTGTCAGTTTCATATAGTCCGAAGAAGAGCAAATCTCAAGCCAGCACCCTCCCCTGCACGCTGCCAGCCTCGTCGCTTGTACCTACTGTGCTCCGACTGGCAGGTAGACGTCCCATGGGAAAGCCGAGCCCGCCTGAGGGGCTCTGACCTGGCAGGGCCGGCACGCCCGCTTCTGTCCCCAGGACCCTTCCTTGCAGCCGTCGCACTCCTGGCACTTGACTTAGAAATCGTGCCCCCTCACGCTTGCCCTACGGGTCCCACACCGACAACCCAAGGTCGCGATTGGCTGCCAGTCCAGCCTATGAAAGAGCTCAAAAGCGGGAGAATGGAATAATAATTAACTTGAACTAAAAGAAATGATTTTGACCTGTTAGAGCATGATTAAATTTATAATTACAGGTGTCCCCTAAATGTCCCAAATCCCCATGTCACCTGAGCTGCTACAGCACAGTTGTCTCGCTGGTATCCCCGGCCTGGAATCGGGTGCAGGACTGCCACTACTCGTTGTACGCAGCCCTTACGGTGTCGTTACATACAAAATCTCAGCCTTCTCCAGTGCTAAGAACTATTATTCCAACTATTACATTAGTAGCTGTTACAAAGAAATACCATAATCTGAATAGACATGGACACCTGTGGTCGGGCAGTTGGTTCACTGGCCAAAGGAACGAGCGGGGACGGCCTCAACCCGCCCTGGGGCTGTTTTCCAGTCCCTTGTCAACACTCATGTTAACGTTAAACATGTGGCTTCTCTCAGTGACGCTCAGTGCCACCCCCGCCACAGACCCCAACCACAAAAAAAGTGGACAGCGCTACGCTCAGCCTGTTAGCACTGTTGGTGCCGACGCTGGTCACCACCCCAATGCTCATGGTACCGGGCTCTGCGTGGGCGCCGTGCTCCTGAGGGCTGAGCATCCGGTTCTGCCCGCCCATGCGCAGGACGTTAAGGTGGCCCGCTAGCCGTCCTCATGCACTGTGGCCTTGTCTTCGCCGAAGCCGGAGCTGCTGAGCAGGCGCCCCTTCAGCTGCACTCCGAACTATAATCTCAGCTGGTGGCCCACAAACCCTTCTCCCTGTGGTGGGGCTGCTGCGGTCACCCTGCCCCACGCCCCTCTGCACGCGGGCTCTGGCTCGGTGAGGAAAGCACACATCACCACGGCCGTATCCGATTGCTGTCCGCAGAAAGGACACTGCCTAACATCTGTTCACAGCCTCCTCGAACGTCCACCAAGCACACCCAGCGTCGCTCCAGGAACTTCGCACTGTAACTGTAGTTTAATCAAAATGTTAGATGTGAATCTAAGAACAGAAAGTGAAATTGTTACTTACCCAAAGAGTATGCAAAAACTGCTAATTCGCGCCTTCCTGTAGACCAATATTTTTTCCAAACTTTTAAAAGAGAGGAGTTATCCGTTTGTATCAGCAACTGAAGCGCTGGCAGAATTCCAGATAAAACTAATAACCCTCGTTGCCGCCTCAATAGCAGTTTCTCTGCTGCAAGGGTGCTGCCACACTAGCGACCCCGTGCAGCGTTTACGAAAGAACCCGCACGCAAACCCACGGCCCCGCCCCGGTGAAGTACACAGGCCTGGCTGAGCGGAAGCAGCACTTCTCACTCCTGGAATACGAGGGCAGTGGCCAGCAAGGGCCCAGTGAGAGCACTGGCTCGCAGCTTCCCCGAGGGAGGTGGATGACACCCTGCTGAGCCGGAGAGGTCAACACACAGAACGTGGGAAGAGCGTGTCTGGGAATGCCCCAGATCTGATAAGAGACATGAAATGTTAACATCCAAGAAGCTCAACAAACTCCAACGGGGATGAACTCAAAGCCGCCCATCCCAAGGCACGTAAAAGACAAGGACAATCTTGAAAGCAGCCATGGAGTCGTGACTTGTCACATACAGGGATCCTCAATGAGATTGTCAGCATGTTTCTCATCATGAAAGGCAGACATATTCAGAGCACTGAAAAAAAGCCCTTCCAACTCTAAATCCTAACATGGCAAATCTGTCCTTCAAAAGTGCTGGAGAAACAAACACTTTCCTAAACAAAACCACCACTAAGACTCTGGGACACGACCAGCCCTGTGACACATGCTGAGGGGAGCCCTGCAGGGTGAGGCAGTGCTGGACGGTGACTCGAACCGTCTCAGGAAGGAAACATCTCAGTAAAGGCAGATACACGTGCAGTTGTAAAACATGCCGATAATAAATGAGACGTGAGGACACGGAAAGACATACCTTCCTCGTGAACTGGAGGAGTTAATGTTACTAAGTCTCAGTGCTACCCAAAGCTATCCACAGGTCAAGTATAATTCCTACTGAAATCTTAGTGGTGTTTTTGCAGATGTAGAAAAGCCCATCCTGAAATTTATGGAATCGCATCAGACCCCAAACAGCCAAAACAACCTTGAAATAGAAGAACAAATGTGGAGGACTCACACTCCTGATGTGAAAACATAATACAAACCTACATTAATCAAAACAATATGGTATTGGCATAAAGACCAAATTATAGACCAATAGACTAGAAGAGGATGTCCAAAAATCAACCCTTGTTTATACAGTCAAGTAATTTTTGACGACAGTGGCGGGACCATTCAATAAGGAAAAAAGAGTTTTTTCAACAAATGGTGTTGGGAAACTGGATATCAACATGCAAAAGAATAAACCTGGAGCCTTACCTAATACCATGTGCAAAAATGAGCTAAAATGGATCAATAATCTAAAGAGAATCTAAAAATATAAAACTCTTACAAGAAAACATACATCAAATGTCTCACGTCATCAGATTTGACAATGATTTCTTGTATATGACACCAAAGACACATGCAACCAAAAAAAATTGACTTCCTGAAAATTAATAACTTTGGGCATCAACATAACCCATGATGGGACAAAATGACCACACATCATATTTCTAATAAGGGTTAATATCTGCACTATAGAGAGAACTCCCCGAGCTCAGCAACCGAGTCGGAACGGAGGAACGCCTCGAACAGATGTTTCTCCAAAGAGCATGAGCAAACGGCCCACACGCATGTGAGGAGGAGCGCCACATCACTGATGACGAGGGGAGTGCAAGGCACAAGTCGCTGGTGTGCCACTTCACAACACAGGACGCCGCATGAAGAAGCCGGAAAACAAGTGCTGCTGACTACGGA
>NW_011889684.1:56153-70530 GCF_000151845.1 Pteropus vampyrus
GAACGCCTCGAACAGATGTTTCTCCAAAGAGCATGAGCAAACGGCCCACACGCATGTGAGGAGGAGCGCCACATCACTGATGACGAGGGGAGTGCAAGGCACAAGTCGCTGGTGTGCCACTTCACAACACAGGACGCCGCATGAAGAAGCCGGAAAACAAGTGCTGCTGACTACGGACGAGCACAAGTTGGCACCGTCAGCGGAGATGAAAATGGCACAGTCGCTGGGGAAATTGTGGTTAGTCCTCAAAAAATGAGAACGATTCCCACAGTCACCAGACGTTCCGCTTCTGGGTGTATGTGCAACATAATTGAAATCGCGGTTTAAAAGAGATGTCCCTACACTGTGTTCACAGCAGCATGATTCACAGGAACTAGGATGTGAAAGCAACCCAAACGTCCACTGGTGAATGAAAGGACAGCAAAGCGTGGTGGACACTCTCAGTGGAAATGATTCGGCCTTAGGAAGCACCGTGTTCTGACCACGCCACTGCACAATGAACCAGAAGGACTTACGTTAAATAAAATAAGCCAGTCGCAGACACGCAGACACTGGGTGACCCAAGTTCCATGAGCTACTTAGAACTGTCAAAACCACACACACGGAAAGGACAGTGGTGGACACTCACAGGCCACTTCATCCGATGACAGCAGATCACAGATGCTTCTGAATGTCACACGGAGCACGCACCAAAATGGACCATTTTATGGCCACAAAACACATCTTAACAAATTTAAAAGAATAAAAATCATAAAAAACATCTTATCATACCACAGTGGAATTAAACTAGAAAACAATAACAAAAGCAGTGCAGGAAAATTCCCAAGCAGATTAAACAATAGACTCCTAGATCACACATGGGTCGCAGACGAAGTCGCAAGAGAAATTTACAAACGCTTTGAACTGAATGAAAATGAAAACAAACTTATCAAAATGTGTGAGGAGTGGAATGAGATTGGGGGGATTCATTGCATTATATACATATATTACAAAACAAAAATATCCCAACCAATCATGTAATCTTAGTAAACCAGGAACGCAAGATCAGTTTAAGGCTAAAGCAAGCAGAAGAAAACATATAATAGCTAACAACTTTATGCTCCCAAATTTGATAATTTAGATAAAATCTCTTATACCTAAAATGAATTTTTCAATGCCTTGAATGACAGCCACATAAGGAGAACTAGACTAATCAGAACAGACCTACAACTCTTAAAGACATTGGATCAACAATTAAAACATTCTCAAAAGAATCACTCCCTGATGAGCTTGCTACCAAACATTTAGGGAAGAAGTTAAGCCATGTGACTATACTCCATCCCTGAAGGTGGAGCAGAGGGAACACCTCCTCAGCTGCTGCAGGAGGCCAGCGTTACCTTAATACTCCAACCAGGTAAAGACATTACAAGAAAAAATCTATGGTCTCAAATCTCTCATACACAGAGACGTTAAATTCTTAACAAAATAGTACCAAAACCAATTTAATAAAACATAAAAACGAGGACATGCCACGGCCGGTTACTGTCAACATGCCTATTCTTGCCAACTTGCTGTACAGAGCAGGTGCAGCTTCAATTAAAACACCGGCAAGTGGTTCTGTGGATACGGACGTGCTGACTGCAGTTCACATGGAAAGGTGAGAACCAGCGCAGTGAACCCAGTGCTGCAGGGCGCATGTGGCAGACCCGATACCCCAGCTCACCATGGCAGAGCACGTGACCCAGACGGGTGGTGCTGGTGAAGGACAGACACAAGGTCGGTGGCATTGATGCCGGCCCCGGGGACACCCACGCAGATGCAGCTTTGACGTAGTCAGTGCCGGTACAGAGGTGAGCTGATGGGGCCACTTCACCCCTGCAGCCGCCACCTCACACTCGCACCCAGCCTGGCTCTGTACCAGTCACACCCGCACGCCAAACAGTGTGCCAGCCACAGACGAACTCAGGGACCCGAGTGTGCAGCGCAGAGCCACCAGATGGCTGCAAGACGACATCAGAGACGATCGAGGTGGCTCTGGGTCGAGTGATGAGTTTTAAGATACAATACCCAACTATAATCCATGAAGCAAAATTCATAACTTGGATTTTATTAAAATTTATAACTTCTGGTTTTCCAAATACACTGTTAAAAGAATGAAAAGATAAGCTACGCCTGTGGACAAAATATTTACAGATCAAATATCTGACGAAGGACTTCGCTATAACATTGACAAGAAACTCTTTCAACAGTAAGAAAACATGACTTTCACTTAAACGGGCAAGAGATCTGAATGGGTAAGTCACTAAGAGCAGCACGTGCACACGGCAAGGGAGTATTTGCAAAGGTGCCTGACATCACCGTCATTAGGGAATCATAAGTTGGAACGATCACTAGACACGCCTACTGGAATGACTAACGCCAGAGGCTGCGGGGGGCACAACAGGACTGCCATGCACTGCGGTGGGACACAAATGGCAGGGCTGCCTTCTGGCGATTTCTCGCGGAGGCGAGCCGGGTTGCACCGCACGACCAGCAGCCTCACTCCTAAGTGTCTGTTCAACCGAACTGAAAACTGACGTCCACACAAAACACTGCACACGGATATTCACAGCAGTTTCACTCATAACTGCCCCAAACCGGAAGCGACTAAGGTGTCCTGCAGTTGAATGGATCAGTGCACTGTGGTCCATCCAGACAACGCATTATTCAGCACTAAAAAATGAGCTCTCAAGGCACGAAAAGACACGGAGACCCTTAAATGCATGTTGCTAGATGACAGAAGCCAATCTGGAAAGGCCGCACACTGCATGATTCCAGCTAGTGACAGAGTGGAAAAGGCGAAATGCGGAGACAGTAACAGGATCGGTGGTCGCCAACGGTGACGGGTGGCAGAAGTCAAGGCCGGAGTGGACATTCACACTCCAGCCAGAGAAGCGGGCAGGGCTGGGACGGCAGGCTGATCTGCGCCGAGTCGGTGGGACACAGGAGGGCGCATGGCACCTGCACACACCATGGCACCTTGCTGGGCACACGGCACTGGAACACAGGCCTCGCTGGGCACGCAGCACCTGCACACACGCGCCTCGCTGGGCGCACGGCACTGGAACACGGGCCTCGCTGGGCACGCAGCACCCGCACACACGCACCTTGCTGGGCACACGGCACCGGAACACGCGCCTCGCTGGGCACACGGCACCGGCAGCCGCGAGCTCCCTGATGCCAGGTCTCAGGTCCCGCACAGGAGCCAGGGCTCCCGCAGAAACGGTGGGTTCCACGCCGGCACGAAACATGCAAACACGCCTGCAGCACCTGGTGGTCCCGGACAGCAGGGCGTGCAGAAACCCCCAAGGAACAGCCGACCAGCACCCAAACGAGGAGCCCGCAGAGCAGAGCTGGGGCCAGCGCAGCGGGCTGCACGGCATAGGGGACGCTGAGGGCTCCGGCAGCCAGTCAGGATGAGCTGTGCGACTGAATCGACGTCACTGCACTGTGTCACCGGAGTCCAGACTGACAGAAACAAATGATCATACGAGTCTACAAGCAGGCAGAAGATACGAACACCTCATTCTCGCTGTGCAGGGCTCACAGCGGCTGCCTTCAGAACAGCGCCGTCCAGCAAATGCGGCTCCGGCTGTGTCACTGGCGTCACAGCCCTCCCATTGGCCCGAGCCGGGCCCCGAGCCCTGCCCGCCCGCACCAGGGCCTTGCTCTCAACGCCCGCACTGCGGTCCAGCTGACCGCTGGCTCTCAGCTCCACTGTGGCCTCAGGCCGTGGCCACGATCTTCCCTCTGCCCAGGACACCCTCTGACCCCTTCCCCTGCCTGAGTGTTCTCCCACTGGCCCTTCCACATAGGCCAACGTGAGCCTGAGAACGGCAGGCCTCGTCCCCTGGGCGGAGGACCCAGCCCCACCTGGCTCCAGGCCTAGAGCCACGGCCACGGCCTTCCGTCCACTCACTGCTTACCCGGGCTCCGTGGGCCAGGACCAGAGGCTGGATGACACAGAGGGGACGCCCCTCGCACCCCCTAAGCCCCACAGCTGCCTAGTGGAGGGGCCCACACCCACGGGGGTGCTGGGCCCACGGTGCAGTGGGAACCCCTTCCCTCCCATCGTCCACGCTGACGCAGCCTGGCCCCTTCCACGGGGTGTCAGAGCCGCTGCAGCTGGCAGCTCCCAGCCCCCGGTGCTCCCGCCCTCCTGGGCCTGATAGCGAGCCAGGGAGCGGGATGGCTGGGGCACACTCACGGTCACACCCACCACCTCAGAGGCCGCTGGGCCTCTCCCTGCAGCCACGGTCTGGGGCGGGTGGCCCGGGCAGGTACCTGGCCTCGGCGCGTCTCACAGTTGTGCAGGTAGCTCAGGTGGTAAATCTTCAGGTTCAGCGTGCCAAAATTCAGGTACTTCAAGAAGATCTGAGGCAGAAGGGGCCAACCCAGGGGTCAGACACCCTGGTTTTTAGATGCCTGCCCAGCCCTGCGTCGGGGCCACACGCAGGTGCGAGCCTGCCAGGCACAGACACGTGGGAGCTCGGGACAGAGAGGCAGCCCAACACTCACATCTTCGTCCTCACTGGTGAAGCACGGGCCATCCAGCTTGTTCACGGCCATGATCACAGCCACAACGTCTTTGCCATTCATGACGGGGGTGGCCAGGATATTCCTTGTCACGTAGTCAGTGAGCTCGTCTGCGAAGGAGCTGAAGTGGGAGCTCTGTGAGGAGACAGAGGCTGTCGCTCAGTGGACCCGGAGCCCGGTGCCAGTCCCTGGGGTGCGGCTGTGCTCCGTGGAGGCCCCCGGCCCCTGCTGAGCCCCGGGCAGCCCAGCCCCCAACATCGGGATTCTGGGAAGCACATCTGTACACAGCCACTGGCCTGTCCTTGGGGCCCAGCCTGGCTCTGTACCGGTCACCCCATCTTGGAGCCAATGGCCCCGGCTCTGGATTCCAGACTCTGTGGAGCCCTCCCAGGCACCTGCCTGCTCTGTTCCCCACTTGGTGCCCCCACACCTGTCCCTGGATGCCTCACATGTGTCCCATCTGCCCGTCCCCAACCCCTCCTGCTCCAGGCTGCCGTCCCCTCCGGCCCCACATGCTCCTCCCCAAAAGACAAGCGCCGAGGGTCCCTCGCACCCCCAAGGCCTGTCCACCTGCCCCTGCAGGCTCCCCGGGCCAGCGGTCCATCTGTGTTTGCTCCATGGGGGTCGCGGCCCTGCGATGAGAACTCTCTGCTCCTGGGCCTCCCGCGTGGGGCTGCTGGGGCCTCTCAGAGCCGGTCATCTGAGCGCTGGCCCTTCAGGTGGCCAGGACTCTGTTCTTTGGACTGGACGTGGCCCCAGCCTCTCCCTCTGCTCCCTGAGGGCTGACTTGTCCTTACACTAGGCCACAGAGTCACAAGGCTGGGACCTGGGCCCAGTCCTGCCCAGGGGCTAGTGGCCATGGCCGAGCCACATCCCTTCCACGAGCCTCCCAGGGTCTCTGGGGCTGCCTGGGGTCTCAGGGACTGCAAAGGGGTGTGGACACCACAGCCCTGCAGTCCCCTCCCGACACTGCTGTCCCCTCCCACGCAAGCGGCCCCTGAGCTGCCTCAGGGAGGGGCACAGCCTCTCTGCACAGCCACGGGACACCTGGCACTTGACTTGCGACACACTTCACAGGAACTCACTTTTCTGCACATTTAAAGTCTGGTCTCTGTTCCACTGAATCTGAGGTAAACCCAGCATGACCGAGTAAAGAGGGGACATTGTGCCTGTTCCCCACAGACAAGGCTGGTCAGCAGGACACCTGATGCAGGCTGGAGGACCCCAGGGCAGCCAGCCCTGCAGGGAAGGGACATGGCCTAGGACAGGCCGGAAGCTTACACCAGACCCTCAGAGCAGTGATGAGACGCTGCTGCACTGGTGTGGGGGCGCTGAGGGACGGACCCCTGATGGCTGACTCAGGACGGGGGACCATGCAGCGTGTGGGGGCGGGGAGGGGGCTTGGCGCAGCTCCTGTGCTGAACTGTCTTCTTCTGGGTAGTTCTTGCCCCTGGGTCACCCGTTGCTTGGAAGGGAAGTGAGGACGGAGCTAATCCCAGTGATTATGTGATTCAGGTCGCGGTCGAAGCCGCTGGGATAAGTTTAAGAGGATTGAGGCTGCTGCCCCTTTCCAGGCACCGGCGTCCTGGGGGTTGTCTGTCTCCAGGGACAGGGGGACAGGCTGCTGGGGGGAGGCCCATCCAGGCGGCAGAGCGAGGAGGCCGGTCCAGCTCAAGGCTCCTGCTTCTAGCTCCCAGGCCAGACCGTCTCAGAGGGGGTGCCTGAGCCCCACTGTGGCCCCTTCTCCCGGCTCCCCTGAAAGCCTTCGCCTGCCACGGCCCTGCATGTCATGCCCGGCAGGCTCCTCACACTCAGCGCCTGCAGACCAACGTCACCTTTCTTGTCTCCCACACTGTCCCCTGGTGTGGCGGCCCCACACTCAGCTGTGCCATCTGGACCCCCTTCCCTGCCCAGCAAGAACCACCTCCTGATTCGCTGTGCTCTGTCCACCCCTCTGCCCTGCCCCCGGCTCGGCCCCAGTGGCTCCCACTGTTTCTGAATCCCAAACCCACCTGCCCTGGAAGCAGCTTGGCCTCAACCGGGGCTTCGAGCTTGGGGTCCCTGTCCCCCCCGGCCCTCCTCTCTGGGCCTTTGCCCGCTCAGCTGGGTCTTCCCTGCCCACCGGTCCATGCAGCCCTGGGCTGCCCAGACCAGCCAGGTGCCACGGGCCTCCTTCTGGCCTGTTCCACTCGCCCCGGCCACCTCCGCGAGGTCCCTGCGTGCGGGTGGCCGACCTGTGCCCCGGGGCCCCCGGGATGCCCTCTGCCCCTGCAGCGCGTGGCCCGGAACCCACCTCGGTCACGTCCTGGACGTTCACCGTCTTCTTGGTCTGCGCCACGTGGCCCACGACCCCGATGTCCAGCGGGAAGACGATCTCAGAGTCGGGGGGCACCAGGCAGTCCTCCAGGGTGCTATCAGGCTGCACGCTGAAGAGGCGCGTGGCCAGCTCCGCCACGCCGTTGCGCTGGCGGTACATGAAGAGGCTGCAGCGGTCGGCGTGCAGGATGGCGCAGAGGCGCCGCAGGATCTTGAAGACCACGCGCTCCGTGTTCACGCCCTCCTGCATGTCCTGCACCAGCTCGAACAGGGCCTCGCTCTCCTCCACCTGGCACAGCTCGCGGAAGCTGACGCCGTCCGCCGGCAGCCCGTCCTCGCAGGCCCGGGCCGCATTCTCGGGGCTCAGCTTCCTCTCAAAATACTGGTCCGCGAAGCCGGGGTTCTGGTCCAGGAAGCACTGCACCTGCTCCTCGCTGAGGCTCATGGTGGCCGCCGCTCGTGCTGGGGAAAGTGCCGGTCCCGGCACACACGGTCCCCGCAAACACTGTCATCAGCAAAGCCTTTCTTAGTGACGATTAGAGCGCTGGGACACCGCCAGCTGCCTCGCCCGCCTGCCCCCCTCGCCTTGGGGCCTGGACTTCCCACCTTCCCTGGAGCTGCGCTGCGGATGGCAGCAGGGGCTCCGCCTGGGGCAGGGGTCTTGGGCAGCTGGGTGGGTGCTCGCTTCCAGTGGAGCAGGCCTCACACCTCTTCCCCTGGAGGGGGGTGACCCCATGAACATGGGGACCCCTCCATCTGGTCCCCCCCCGGCACTCCCAGGTCTCCTTGACACCCAGGACAGGTGTCGAGGGTGCTGGGCAGGTGGGGCACGGCCTCAGGGGAGTGCGGCCAGCCCCGAGATGGCGCCGGAGGTCAGTGGTTGCCGCTCAGGCCTCATGCCCACGGAGGGAGGTGGCGAGGGACGGAAAGGGGGCCCAGCGCTTGGCATGCAGGTGGGAGGGGTCCACACAGACCTGCCGTCCTCTTTGGGCGGAGAGGTGAGGGGTTTGTGCGGGGGAACTGGTCACCTTAACACACACGCAGCAGTGCCTCTCCCCGAGGGCTGGTGCCCGTCGTCCACTGTTGATTGGATGCACCCACGGCAGGTCCCCCTGTGCGGCCTCGGTCCTGCTCAGCACATGCCTTCATTCAGCCACCGGACCCTCTCCTCACAGAGAGCCCACACCGCGTTGCTGCCTCTTACAGATGAGGCCATTCCTGAGCGTCCCCTCTTCAGACAGACACTGTGTGCCTGGACAGCCCTGTCCATCCGGTTGCCACACAGACGCTCTGTGAGCCAGATGTCCCTGAAAAGGGAATGTTCCAGAGGACCCAGCCCAGGTACATGACTCTGCTATGGGCGTGCCTTTCACTTCAGACACAGAGGCTGTGTGCAGGAATGTGTGTACGTGAGTGTACGTGTGTGCACGTGTGCAGGTGTGTACACTGTGTGCATGTGCATGAAGGGTGTGTATGTAGGTGTGAGGTGTGTGCACATGTGCCATGCTGGCTGTGCATGTGTGTGTGCACCCACGTGTGCGTGTGCATGAAGGGTATGTGTGCAAATGTGTGCATGCACAAGTGTGCGTGATGGGTACGCATGTGTGCAGATGTGTGCACATACGAGTGTGCATGTACATGTGTACCATGGCCCGCAGGAAGGCTGGGGTGGGAGCTGTCGTGGTGTGAGCCATTGTGCACACTGCCTGGCATTCAGGGTCACCTTCTGAAGTAGCACGGGTGGGCTGTCCCCAGGGGTGGCAACAGGACCGTTCAGGTAGGACCCGGGCCCCTCCTAGCCGAGGACCAGGAATGCAAACGAGGGATGGTGACTGAGGAGAAGGCCTGTGGCCTCTGCGTCTCGTCCTCGTTTGCCTGCGTCTGTCACCGTGCTTTCAATCAGGGTGCAGGGTGTGTGATTCTCTTACTGCATTCGGGGGCAACAGTGTGTGCATGTACAACTGTGAGTGTGCACACGTGTGAGGGGCCTGGCGCCTCAACGTTTGGACAGGTTTTCTCAGGGGACCTTCTGCAGGGGCTCTGGGCTGGTGCCCTGCAGCTGTGCTGGATACAACGGGCCCAGTTGGCCTGTTGCTGTGACGTCCGCGCCTCTGCGTAGTCACATGGCGGATTCCTGTCAGGGATCTGCTGCAAGGTCCCCTGCTTTTCCTAAACATAGTGGGCTCTGGCCCGGGGCGGGGTGGGCAGCTGCGGGGGGGCGCACTCCCCTCAGCGCCCAGCGCATTTGCAGCACATTGTCTCCCGACGCTCCACGTCTCAGTCTGTGTGTGAGGGACAGCCAATGACACAGCCATCTGGCTGAGCGGCCCAGGGGGGCTGGGTCTTTGGGGGACACTTCCCAAACCCTCAGTTGACTCCGTCCTGAGGCCCGCTCATGCTACTGCCCCCACCCCGCTCCTGCCCCTACCCACCTCTGCTCTCTTGCCCCCTCCACAGGTGGCTGAGGAAAACGGGGCACACTTGTGAAGCTCACGGGGTCCCAGTGGTGGCACCCCACAGAAGGCACGGCCTGCGTGCTGGCCATGTGGCCCGGCCACCACCTGACACACACCCAGGGACCCGCTTGAGCTCACGGAGTTTAACCATTTCACTTCGCTCAATGAAAAAGCAGGACCAACGGCCGTGACCCCAACCAGGTGGCATTCAGCCTCCCCAGGTGGGTGAGCAGGTGCTTGGGAGTGAAGGGGCAGGGCTGGTAGGACCAAGTGTTCCCTCGGCGCCCCAGGGGCTTGTCCTGTCTTTTCTTTTTAAACTCTAACAAAAAGGCTGTGGCGAATTAACTTCTGCCTATTTTTAACCTGGAACCTGTGACTATGACCTTATTTGGAAATAGTCTTTGCAGATGCGACTGATTTAAGGTGAGGCCACATGGGAGTAGGTGGGCGCTAATCCAACCACTGGTGTCCTTACAAGAAAAGGCACAGAGGAGGCATCTGAGGGTGCAGAGAGCACTGATGCGTCTAGAAGCCAAGGGACACCAGGCTGCCAGCCACCACCTGAGGCTGGAGAGAGGCTGGGAGCGAAGTCCCCCAGATCGTCATAGGGGACCAGCCCTTGGCCTCCAGAAGCGGGCACGCTGCTCATACCTGGGCCCCTGCCGTGTGCTCAGTGGGGTGGTCCTGTGATGAACACAGGGTCACTCCGGGCTGTGGTATCCCTGATCTAAGCTGGTCACAGCCTTGTCCTGGCAGCCACGGGTTGGGGACCAGATCTGAGCCACCCCAATGGCTTCCCGACAACCAGTGCAGAGGGGACTACCAGGCCCATGGTGGCCAATCCTGGTTCTTCCCTTCTGGATGTGCAGTGGCTGCCCTGGGCCAGGTGAGTCTGGGGTCAGGGCCAGGGCCGGAGGAGGGAGCAGCGAGAGCCTGCAGGACAGCTGGCGCCCGCCCTGCTCTGCTTCGTCGTTTCAGCCCTCTGGGCCGCCTTGCCACAGGGGAAGCACTGTAAGGCAGGGGCCCCTAACCCAGGCCGCTGACCGGTGCCGGTCCATGGCCTGTCAGGAACCGGGCTGCACAGCAGGAGGTGAGCGGCGGGCCAGAAAGTGAAGCTTCATCCGTATCTGCAGCCGCTCCTCAGCGCCAGTGTCACCACCTCAGCTCTGCCTCAGACCATCAGGCACTAGACTCTCATAGGAGCACCAGTCCCTGGGGGCCACGAAGGCTGGGGACCGCTACTGGAAGGGACTTGTCTGTGCATCAAGTACTCCGAGGAAGCAGAACCATTAGCATAGAAAAGGAGGAAAAATTGAGGAATTGGCTAAGGTGGTTACAGATGCTGAGAAGTGCCACGATCTGCTGTCCGTAAGCTGGAGACGGGGTGCAGGCTGTCCTCATGAAGGAGGGGATGTACCAGCTCAGCATCCCCACCTGCCTTCTGTTCTATGTGGGCCTCATGGGACTGGATGAGGCCTTCGGCATCAGAGTCCACTGACTGAGATGCTAGTCATCTGGGAATGCCCTCACAGAGCCGCCCAGTGTTTAGCCAAACAGTTGGGCACACTGCGGCCCAGCTGAGTCAACACATAACAGCCATCGCACCTACGTAAAGGTTGGCTACTGGCCCCTGGCAGGCCAGCCCTGACCACCAGGCCCCCAAGTTGGCCCCGAACCACGGAAAGGCAGCACCTCGTGCTGAGACCACACACGGTTCCCAGCGGGTAGTGGCACCAGACGCACACAGACCAAAGCCTGTCCCTGAGGACAGTGTCCGGGCTGCACTGGCCCTGGTCTTAGACATGCTTTCTCATCCCTTCTGCTTTTGTCCCAGAGTGGAGGCCCCCAGCCCCATCCTGCCTCTGGTGCTAAAACCAGGCTTTCCTGCTGTGAGGTGGTCCAGCGCCACCCCCACTATACGGGCTGGTGGCACAGACGCAGCTGGGCAGGGTCGGGCTGGGGCCCGGCCACTGGGCGCTCGCCGCTGCGGTCAGGGCCTGCTCTAGCAGCCTGGACAATAGCGGAAACCAGCTCGAGGTGCCCTAAATAGTAAGGAAATGCGTCAGCTCACCCCCAGGGGTGGACAATGGTCCTCGTGGCTCTGTGCCTTCAGCACTGACCTGGGGGCCCCTGCTGGTGGCAGTGGCGGTCCTGGCTGCAAGCGCCCACAGCCAGCAGACCCCACACGTTGACCAGCTTCGCCTGGGCCCCCAGGCAGCCAGAGTCTAGCAGGGCCCTGTCCCAGAGGAGAGGGAGCCTCAGGGCCTGGGCTCCAGGGCGAAGGAACCCAGCAGGCTTTGTGAGGGGCTGCTTTCCGCTGAGCCTGTGGGACACAGGCCGTGTCCCGCAAAGCCTGAACCACATGCCATGTGGCCCTCAACGGAAACACTCGCTGCCCCCGTCTCAGGTTCATCGAGGCGGCCGGGCTCACTGGGAAGGGGTGGGTGTCGAGCACCCAACGGCAGCTGCGGCCCCTACAGGGACGGGGCTCACTGTGGGTTTGGTCCCCTCTTCACCTCATCTCCCAGCTGGGCAGGAGACGGGCTCGTCCTGAGCCTGTAATCTCAGAGTGGGACCCACTGCGGGAAGTCGGGGTAGACACAGGTCAAACGCATTGGGGAGCAAGCAAAAGGGGACAGGGTCCTCGCATCTGACGCTGTGTGACTGCTGAGAACTCAGGCAAACTCCAGGGACCATAACACACCTGAGCGTCAAGGGGAGCATTTGAAAGCCCATGACTGAGTATTCTGGCCAAAGTCACAGGTCAGCTCCCCAAGAGACTGTAGCCAGAAGT
Source organism: Pteropus vampyrus (assembly GCF_000151845.1). Taxonomy (NCBI): domain Eukaryota; kingdom Metazoa; phylum Chordata; class Mammalia; order Chiroptera; family Pteropodidae; genus Pteropus; species Pteropus vampyrus. The sequence continues at coordinate 68,274 of NW_011889684.1, forward strand.
GAGGTGGCTTCAGGACCTGGAGGTGGGATGAAATGGCACCGCTCAGCCAGGGCCTAAGAGCAAGGGCTAACGCTCCGTCCCCTCCGCTAAGAGGATCAAGCTCCAGCCCTCACCTCTCCACCCTACAGCTGGGCATGGTGACTGACCTGGGCCTTCCGCTAACTGGCTAACAGAATGAGGGAGGAAGGGAGAGCGCCACTCAACAGCCACCTCTGCCTTTGTCCCCTCTTCCATGAAACCTCTCTTCCCCTAGGGGGCCACTCCCCCAGCCGGGGTCCTAGAATGAGGGGAACTTACCGCAGCTGCATAACAAAAGAGGTTAACTTCCTCTCTAACCACAGATGGAGAGAGCCGAGTTAAGCCTGCGCCCCATTCATGCAACATTGTCCTCGCGGGTACACGGGAGGCCCCTCTCGCATCTCATTTTATCTGTCCATCAGTTAGCCAGCGTCGGCTCATGCACCTGGCCATTACTTGCCATTCATCTTTCTATCCATCCACCACCCACCTGTCCACCACCCGTCTTTCCTCCCAGCTCCTGTCTTCACGTTTAGCTAACTCTTCCAGTAACTCCCATTGCACAGCACTATAAACAGTTGGGGGAGAATATAAATACAATGTGAATTCTTTTTTTTATGAATTCAAGTTCCAACTAAGAGATTCAATTTACTCATTGTTATCTGAAACCAATAAGCAACGCTCGCAGCATTAGGTGATTACATAGGAGAAGAAAGTTCTGAAATAAGTAGAAAAAGAAGAGCACAGTAAAGTAACCAGAGAAAAAGGGTAATGAAGGAAAGAGCAGAGATTGCTGAGCTGGAAAACAAAAAAAAGAGACTAAAACCAACCGCTTGTTTTTTTATAATTAAAACTATTGAGAAACCTCTAGCCAAACTAATCAAGAAAAACTACACGAATTACTAGTATCAGAAATGAAAGAGGGAATTTCATTACAGATCCTAGAGACATAACAGAGAGTTTAAAAGTTTTTAAAAAGTATTTCATTCTTTCATCTTTTGGGGGTATAATTTACATACAATAAAAGCGATAACTTAAAAAAGAATAATGTGGACAACTTTCTGCCAAGAAGCCTAAATATGGAATGGAGAAATTCCTTGAAAGACACTAACTACTAACGCTCATTTAAGAAAAATATATAACTTAAATAGCCTTATAATTATTTTTTTAAATTAAATGCATAGTTAAAATCATCCCAGAAAAAAACCTTTAAGCTCAGATGGCTTCACAAGTGAATTCTATGAAACACGTAAGAAATAACACCATTTCTACCCACTCTTCCAGAAATCAGAAAATAAGGGAGCCCTTCCCAGCTCACTCTATACAGTCAGCATCAGCCGGACACCGCGGCGAGACAGCAGCAGTGGCAGAAAACTGCAAACACCCCTGTGAACGAAGACACGGAAACCCTCAGCAAATGCCAGCGAAGCACGTCCCTGAACACACGCGATGACACACGGTGGCCGCCGGCGTGTGGCCCTCCCGCCTGCCGCTCAGCCGCATCAGGATGGGCCTGGGGCCGGAGCAGCTCCTCCCTGAGAGGCAGTCCTCGCAGCCTGCGCGGAGCTGTCGCTGTGCACGGACCGTCTTTCCCTCCTCCAGACCCAGTGTGTGCTGCCCTTTCTGCTCAGGCGTGTGCTGCACACAGCACCCGGCCGACCCCATTCCACGTCTGTCCTGCGTGGAGAGGGGACACGGTCCTCCCCCTGCAGCACAAGAGGGGTGCTTACAGGCCCGCAGCCACGAATCAGCTGCTGGAGACCTGCTGGCCATGGGGGGGACGACAGGCACGCTGAAGCTAGCGGTCTCTTCTCTGTGGTAAGGCCCTCCATTGCCGACTGTGCTGTGTGCCCTGCAGGCAAGGCACCTCACTCCTCGTCCTGGCAACAGGCACCGGAAGCCACCTGCCTGACAATGATCAAGTGGGATTGGCCTCAGGAATGCAAGGTTGGTTTAACGCAGAAACTCAATGATTGTAATTCACCATGTTCTCAGACTAAAAAGAAAAACCATACAATAATCTTAGCAGATACGACAATGTGACAAAACTTACCTATTCATGATAAAAACTCTCTGAAGCCAGAAATATTTTTTGATCTGATAAAAGTTATCTATAAAACCCTAGAGCTTACATCATACTTGAGGATGAAGGATGAAATGACTTCGCGCTGAGATCAGGGACAGAACCAGGCTGTTTGCCCTCATTGCGTCTGCTCACTGCTGCACGTGAGGGCCTCGC
>NW_011889684.1:70580-75265 GCF_000151845.1 Pteropus vampyrus
AACACCATTTCTACCCACTCTTCCAGAAATCAGAAAATAAGGGAGCCCTTCCCAGCTCACTCTATACAGTCAGCATCAGCCGGACACCGCGGCGAGACAGCAGCAGTGGCAGAAAACTGCAAACACCCCTGTGAACGAAGACACGGAAACCCTCAGCAAATGCCAGCGAAGCACGTCCCTGAACACACGCGATGACACACGGTGGCCGCCGGCGTGTGGCCCTCCCGCCTGCCGCTCAGCCGCATCAGGATGGGCCTGGGGCCGGAGCAGCTCCTCCCTGAGAGGCAGAGTCCTCGCAGCCTGCGCGGAGCTGTCGCTGTGCACGGACCGTCTTTCCCTCCTCCAGACCCAGTGTGTGCTGCCCTTTCTGCTCAGGCGTGTGCTGCACACAGCACCCGGCCGACCCCATTCCACGTCTGTCCTGCGTGGAGAGGGGACACGGTCCTCCCCCTGCAGCACAAGAGGGGTGCTTACAGGCCCGCAGCCACGAATCAGCTGCTGGAGACCTGCTGGCCATGGGGGGGACGACAGGCACGCTGAAGCTAGCGGTCTCTTCTCTGTGGTAAGGCCCTCCATTGCCGACTGTGCTGTGTGCCCTGCAGGCAAGGCACCTCACTCCTCGTCCTGGCAACAGGCACCGGAAGCCACCTGCCTGACAATGATCAAGTGGGATTGGCCTCAGGAATGCAAGGTTGGTTTAACGCAGAAACTCAATGATTGTAATTCACCATGTTCTCAGACTAAAAAGAAAAACCATACAATAATCTTAGCAGATACGACAATGTGACAAAACTTACCTATTCATGATAAAAACTCTCTGAAGCCAGAAATATTTTTTGATCTGATAAAAGTTATCTATAAAACCCTAGAGCTTACATCATACTTGAGGATGAAGGATGAAATGACTTCGCGCTGAGATCAGGGACAGAACCAGGCTGTTTGCCCTCATTGCGTCTGCTCACTGCTGCACGTGAGGGCCTCGCCGAAGCCAGAAACCAGAGAAAGAAGTGACAGGTGTGTGGATGAGAAAGGAGGCAGTAAAACTGCTTCCACTTACCTGTGATGTGACTGCCTATGTGGAAAATCTCAAGAAATCTACAGAGAAAGTCGCTAGAACTAATAAGCGGATTTAGCTTCATATGGGAGCAGGACAAAAAGGCAATTCAAGAAAACAGTTGTACTTTCATATACTAGTAACAAACAACTAGACAATAAAATATTAAAGAAACATGTACAAAAGCATTAAATGTATGAAACGCTTATAAACTTGAAAGTATGTGTGCAAGACTATACACTGAAAACCATACACTGAAAACTGACATATTGAGAGAAATCAATGAGGACATTGATTTCACACTCAACGTGGAGATAAACAATGTCCATGCGTCAGAGGTCCAATACTGTTATTGTATCGGCTATGCCCGAATGAGCCTAGAGATTCAAGACGAAATCACAATAGACCTTTTTCCATAGAAACTGACAAGCCGATTCTAAAATTTATATGGAAATGCAAAGGAACTAGAACAGCCAAAACAATGTTGCAAGAAAAAACGCTGGAGGATTTGCACTACCTTTTACTTGAGCTGCAAGAATCAGAACAGTGTGGCTCTGGCACAGGGGCATCACACAGCTCAGGGGGACGGAATCGGGAGTGTGGAAACAGACCCCCACCCTTTCAGATAACTGATCCTCAGTAAAAGCGCCCAGATAGTTTAATGCTCAAGGTGCGTACTTCTGGCAACTGGTGCCGAAACAACTGGACGTCGTCCGCAAAAACAAAAACCTTGACCCTTATTTCACATCATGCATGAAAATTAATCCAAAGCGGGTCACAGACGTATGTGTAAGAGTGAAAACTACAAAACTTCTGAAAGACATACAATATTTGTGACCTCGGTTTAAGCAAATATTTCCTACACGTAACACCAACGTTGTAAAAGAAAAAAGTGATGTGCTGGACCCCATCGAGACTGAAGAGGTTGCCTTTTAAAAAATACCGATAAGAAAATGGAAAAGCAAGTCAAAGGCTGAGAAAATATCTGCAAGACATCTATCTGAAAAAGATCTTGTATCTAGAATATATAAAGAACTCTTGCTACTCTACGTGAAGACAGACCAATTTTTAAAGACCAGCAAGAATCCTGGAAAGATATTTTACTGAAAAAGATACGTGAAGGTCTCAACATCATGCGGTACCAGGGCAGTGCAAATTAAAACCATGGGCACCACTGCGAACCCACAGGCCGGCCGGCGCTGGCGAGAAACGGCTGACACTGCCAGGGTCGGCGAGCTGCAGAGCGCCTGGAACTTTCCAATGCGGCTGTGGGCTTAGCCACCTGGACAACACTGAAAACCATACACTGAAAACTGACTTTGCCAGTTTCTTATAAAGTTAAATATACACTTTGATATAACCTAGCGATTCCACTTCTAAGTATATAAATTAAAACATACATTCACAAAAGATTTGTACCTGAATACGAATAGCTTTATTCACATTAAGTCCAAATGGAAAGAACCAAATACTTCCATTTTGTGAACAGATAAACACATTTTGGTGGCATTCCACTGAGCAGGAGAAACGAATGAATAAAACCTAAGCATTACACCAGGGGAAAGCAGCCAGACATAAAGACTACATACTTTCTGATTCCAGGCGTATGAAATTTTATATGAAAACTATAGCGACAGAAAGCAGACAGGCAGTTTTGTAAAACCTGGGTTGGAGGAGGGGAAGTTTTGGGGAGACTGGAATTGTCCTGTCACGGCTGTGGCGGCGACTTAACACCAGTACATATGGCAGTCTAAACTCGTTAAATTGTACACTTAAATTCAGTGATTGTTATTGCATTTCTGTAAATCATGTTAATTTTAAAAAGGGCACAAAAAGCTGAACATATATATCAGGATCCCACAGATGCACGCCCCAGTGCACCTGTGCACACACCTGTGCATGCGCCTAAGCAGGCCCACAACAGCTTTATTCACGACATCCCCAAACTAGCAACCACCAAAGCTCACCGTCGGTCAAACGGACGAACGGCGGCATGTGCAAACAACGCCTAGTGCCCAGCAGTGAAAGTGAGGGGACTAGAGACACGTCCAAGACCAGACATCAAGTCAGACGAAAAGAGGCGACATGCAGTGGTCACGCCCTGTGGTTCCATTCAGATAACGCTCAGAGCGTAGGCAGGTCGCGGGGTGCGTGCCTCCGTGATGGAGTATAAACACGAGGAAGGGGTTTTGAACGGAGTCAGCGGAACCTTTGTCGGGAGGGAGGCTGTGCTGTGAACTTGGGTCCAATATGCTGTTTCTTGATTTGGTGGCAAGTATACAGATGCTCATTTACCAGTCAGTAAGCTGTTCCATGTATACTCTACAGATTTTTCTGTGGACCTATTACATCTAGAAAGATAATAACTTTTAAAATAATGAATTGCATTCTTGCATCTTCGAGAACTCACTGGCTGTTTTTCCAGAGTGAGGTCTTCAGATTAATCATCTCGTATGTAGACTCGCATCCATAAGTGAAGATCAATATTGATCATTCCTGGGGGGAAAAAAGGGCAGAGAATAATAACAGAAATGTTTGAGTATTTAGCTAGATAAAAAGATAAAGAATAAAAATGCTGAAAAGCACATGTTAGAAAAAATAATTAGAATCAACCAAATTAACTGAAGTGAATCCTCTAGGAGACTGGATTTTAAGTGCTGATGTGTAAATAGCAAAACGCAGTTTAAAGGTGAAGAGTGTTCTTCCCTTGGCACGTGACTACTGCTGTAATCAGAAAAAACCAGTATGGCAAAAAAGCGTTCTCTTAACTCTAGTTTCCTATCCTTAGAACAAGGCGGTGACGTGTCCCACACAGCCGTGCTCAGGGTCCCCGTAAACGTGCTCAGACGTGGTGGGCTCTGCGGTTTCTAAAACAAATCCTCTTTCCCCGCGAGCTGTAGAAAGTCATTTGTCACCAGAGCGGTGCTTCTTTCCAGAGTAAGAACCCCAAATCACCCAACTGTGAACCTCACCTGCTCTGGGGTCCCCCCTGGCCAGCTGAGGAAAGGTGGGAGCAAAGCTGCAGGTGGCTGTGAGGGAAGAAACCTCACAGGTGAGCCTGGAGGGGACAGGGGAAGCCATCGCTCCAGGAAGCAATGGGATCAGATTGTTTCGCTTTACACCCTGGTTACAGGAAAAAAGCAGCAGAGGTCCTTGCTGTGACACAGGGGCCCTTACCAGTCCCTGTGAGCCCAGCAGATCCCATAAAGGGAAGCTTTATGTGACAGGGACATTGGACTGCTGTCCTCCCTCCTGCAGACGCAGAGGCAGTCACTAGGGAAAGACAGCTGACTGCCAGGCGGTGAGGGGGAGCAGCATACTTGAGGGTGCAGTGCAGGTGACGAGCCCACGGAGGTAACAGGCCCCCCACGCATGCTCCACGTCCCCTCCTCCGACACAGGCCATGCTACGTCCTGCCCGTCAGGGTCCATCCGCACTGGCGCAGCTCAAGACCCTGCAGGCAAGGTACCTGCTGGTCCCACTCTGCCCCCAACTTCTCTCAAGCTGCACCTCCCTCCTCGGGGCCTTTGCTCTCCCGACAGCCTTCCCACACAGCAGGAGATGTCCACACCTGGCCTGCGTCACCTGGCCCTGTTCTCCCAGCGAGCAGAGCCCGACTAACATTCAGGTT
>NW_011889684.1:76010-77579 GCF_000151845.1 Pteropus vampyrus
TGCTCCATCCTCCGCGGAGGTGGCTGCAAATCTCGTCGCCCTGGAAACCGAAATAATCATTGGAAGTCAGCTCATGGCAACTCCGCTCACGCGCGTGGGTGCCACGACTATCAGACAAGCCGATTTACACACTGCCCTTCTAAAACTCATGCACCGTAAACGTGAAAGCGGCTCAGTCGCCCCACTGTTCTGAGAAGTCGTCACGCGTGCAGACCACAGAACGGGGGGTCGGCCGCCGCTCTAAAATCCGCAGTCCCTGCTAAAAATACCGCGCAACCTGCTCCAGCCCGCAGCTGTCCCCGTTCGTCAGTCCCACGCAAACGCGCGGAGCGCCGCGGGAGGGCCTCGCAGATTCGCGCGCAGATGGCTTCCGTGCAGGTGGGCGAGGGGCCCCCACGCGCGGGGTGCCCGGCGAACGCGGGTGCGGCTGGGTCCAGACGCGAGGGGCCTCCGGGGGCCGTGGCCCGCTCACCCGGAGCCAAAGCACGCTCTGCGCGTGAAGGGCACGAAGCCGCGCGCTCTGCGGGTGTCGCTGCAGCCAGGATTCGCTAAGTGGGTGGCAGGAAGGGAGGTGTGTTCTCGCGGCACCCGGCACGCGCGCGCGCACCCGCTCCCCGTTGCAGCCTCGCCTGCCTCTCCCGCACCCAGCGCAAAGTTCTTTAGCGCTGCAATTAGGCGGCAGGGTGAGTCATCGGCGCCCGGCCTCGGGCTGCGGCGACACAGACCGCGTGGAAGGGACCGCGCGCAGGCGCCGCCGCTCCGCCCGGGGGGACCGCAGAAGGCCTGTCAGAGACGCCCCCTGCCCGCGCCCCCTTGCAGCGAGAGGACGGAGGGCCCAGCGAGGCCTGGGGCGACCGTGTTCCCCGCTCCACGCCCCCCTCTCACCCTCCTGGAGTTCTCGAGTCGGAATGGGGCGATCTGCACCCCGCAGCTGCACTCAGGCCGTGAACCGCCTTCCAGTGAATTAACTCAGCTCCCGCACCTAGGGGGCCACGCACCCGGGAGAGAGGCTGAGCCCGGGTCCGGCCCGAGGCTTTGCCTCGACCGCCTTCCCCACCCCCACGCACGCGGGCCTCCCTTCCCAGGGTGCGCCGGGGGGCCCGGCACCCGAGCTCCTCCTCCCACACCCCCGCACCCAGACTCCCGGCCCATCCCCCCCCCCGCCCCGGGCTTCCCCCTCCCCCCGGCCCTCTCTCCCCTCCTTGCCACCTGGGCTCGCCGCCCCCCTCCCACCCCCAGGCTCGTCCCTCTACCCGCACGCAGACTCTCCCCCACACCCCCCAGGACAGGGCCCCCTCTTCTCGGCCTCCCCGCACCCCTGCGGACTTCCTCAGGCTTCGTGGCCGCTGGCAAGCGAGTGGACGTGAAGTGCGACCCGGGCCCAGCGGCCGGGGACGCGTAGATGCGGAGGCGCGGGAGGTGGGAGGTGCTGGGGGTGGAGCCTGGGGGTCCGGGGAGAACGCCCTGGGGGAGGGGGTGGCGTTTCTAAGGAGGCCGGGGGCGCCCACACCCAGAGGAAGGCGGAGAGGCACGGCGCGGGGCGCCTCTCTTTGGGTAGGCGACAGAGGG
>NW_011889684.1:81359-86662 GCF_000151845.1 Pteropus vampyrus
GGTGACCGGCTTTCTACGTCAAAGCTGAGCTTATTTTTGGTTAACACATATGAACAATCCAATCCTACTTTGGAAAATCACAGTCATGGTTTTTCTGGCGAAGATTCTTTTCCTGTCGATTAATTCATTAATCTGCTGATTTTGAATATCAGAGCATTTTATTTAAAATATACCCCTTAATTGGTGTGTAGATCATACTTTTGAGTCATTAGGATACATGTGTGTGCACATTTACACACACACACTATCACATGCATTCCGAATGATGGCGAAAAGGATGGCAGAGTGTTTCCATTCAGTCAGGTGGGCTGGCTGGGAGCCAGGCGGGCTCAGGGGCTGGAGCAAGGTGTGCTCCCTTTCCCCGGTGCTGCGTCAGGCGGGTGTGCCACCGATTCTGAACTTGCTCAGAGGTGGGGACGCACCCAGTGCTCTGCCAGGAGCAAGCACGGCACAATCTTAGGTGAGAAGAGCTAAGAGATGTTGGTGGCGTTCGGGGTCCGCTTCTTACTGTATAAAGTGCCCAGGTTCAGGGGCGTAGGAAGAGTTTCCAGGCGCAGGCTCTGGGCGAGGCCTCCCTGTAGCTCCCAGGTGCCTGGAGCCAGAGTGCCCCTACGCATGGGTGACCAAGGCCCCTGTTCCCGCCGGAACCTGGCCGCGCTGCCCGGCTGCAGCAGAGGCCGCTAGAGAGAGGAGTGGAGACCTGTCACCATTCGGGGTTGGGCCGTGAAGGTGCGAACCCGCCTCCCCTGTGCTCAGATCTTATCAAAGGGCAACGAGCCAGTGTCCTCTCCACGTGCTGATGCCGCCTGAGGAAAGAGGGCCATTTGTGGCCAGTTGACCAGGTTCCCATCCACAGGCCGCTTCAGATGCTCGTCCATGTCAGGGAGGGCGTGGCCCAGCCAGTCCCGCTGCTGGTCCCTGCGGTCTGGCCCTCTCCTGCCTCACGCCGCCAAGCTGCTGGCCTCCAACCTAAAGCAGGAAACGGAAGCGGCAGGAGAAGAGATTTTAAAGTACTTTTCCTCTTCTACGTAAATCAAATCAGCACAGCATCGCCAGGCATGTCCTGCTTCCTGAGCAGGGCTGCTCCCTGTTCTTGGAGCAGAGACGTCTTAGAGCTGCACCGTGGGGGTGGCTGAGGACACAGGTGGGCTCCTGGGCGGAGCAGTCATGGGCTGCATGACAGACAGCAGACCCCCTCTGTGCCCCTCTGGTCACATGCCGTGTCTCGTGTCACACGATGTGTACAGCTCAAACGTTACATGCCTCGTGAACCAGTTTGCGATCAAGTCAGTGGCGTCTCAAGTTTTAGGTTTCCTCACGGCGGGGCAGAAGGCAGAAGCAGATAGGGCTTCTGGGGCACACAGACAGCTGTGTTCCCCTAGCCAGCTTCTCTGTGACCCAACACTAGGTGACATTTTTTAAGGTGCGCGTGTTTCTAACTTTACAAATACTCTTAATCCCACTTTATAGAGGCTGATGTAATGATGCGGGATCCCAGGGTTTTCTTTTGGAAGGTTAACTACAGGAAAATGTCTCAAATACCCTTGAGCTGAAACTGTTCCAAAGATCAGCACCCAGGGAAACGAGGAATCACCGCGCTACCAAGCTTGCTTCCAGTTGGGGCCAACGTCCTGGTGATCGCCCCCAATTCTTCGAAGGTTACCTTAGTCACGGCAGCACTTTTTATTCACATTCATTTCAATTTTCGGAAGTTTAAGCTCGTTCAGAATTCTTTATGCTCCTTGGAAAATAATGCCAGCTCTTGGACCTTTCTCAAAATGGGTCTTTTCTGCTTCTCCAGATAATAAACTTTTGGCCTGGCGGAGACCAGATCAAAAGTTCATTATTATGATGAAATATCAAAATTAAACACATTTTAGCGTTTTTACACGGCTTAGTGCTGAGTCTGTAGGTTATTATTTTAAACATAAAGGTTGTTTACTTTTAAGGGACTAATTAATTAAGATGACACATGATATAGTTGTCAAACAAGCTGTGCTTCGTTAAGAGAGAGAAACAGATGTTCCCAGGGTCTCTTGTGTCTGGATTTACCTGCTATCCCTTAGACAGAGGCGGTGCTCTGCCCTTGGCAACAACACTCTGAATAACACAACTGAATTTTTGAATGAAATTCAAGTAAACAAGCATTTAAGAAATCCGATGGCGTTTGTGGTGAAGATCAAGTTGCCGGTGATTAAAGTTTTTACTCCTGGCTGGTGTCAAGACACAGTACAGGCAGAATCCTCAAATATGCACACATGAGTCCACCGGTGCACACATACAAGCGCACACATGCACACGGGAGTGCACATAAACACAAAAGTACACGTGTGTGCACACATGAACGTTTGCATAGTACACACACAAGTGTGCATACACGACCTCTCGGGTGGTGTCCGAGGGCCAAGCTAGCAGCCTTGCCCAGGGACTCCGGGACTCCAGGCGGAAGCTGTGGACAGGTGCAGCCCATCCCTGTGCCTGAGCCTTGTAGGGAGTCCCCGGGTGGGTCTGTGTGCTCAGACATTGTGCTTGCTTGGTGCCAACCCCTTCGGTCACCGTTGGGTCACCTTTGGGTCGAGCTCCCCATCTGAATGAAGGCGGCACACATGCCACACTGTCCTGCCATACCCTCAAGGTTATTGCTCCAAAGCACTGTTTTTTCACCAAGACGTGAAAGAAAATAAATGATAGAGACCTTAAGAAAAATGAATTCTGGCATATAAATGAGAGTAAACTTTATATATCCGTGTACCTATTTTGTACATGACAAGGAGTCAGAAGCCTAATATCACTTGGTTTACTTTCCAGATGATTAATTTGCTACTTTTCAGCACAGTAATTGACAGGAACAAAATATCAACAAAATGGGAAAAAATTTCAACCTAGGAAAATAGTACACGTACATGGTTATGTCCCCCGTGTGAATTCTCCTACGGATCTCCCGGGGTGGCAGGAGAAAGACTGGCAGCTCCGGTCACGGAGCCGTGTTCGTAGCAGCCCCCTACCACCTCGTGTTTAAGGGGATCTGCTTACACACCTGCACCCCATCCAGGGGCGCCCTGATCTTTATTTTGCCTTTTTATCTTCCACTGATCCTCAACAGGATGTCAGTAAAAATCCTGTCACTTTAGGATCAATAAAATCTGTGTTAAAGTACAATGCTCTCCACCAAAGGACCCCTGCACCCCGTCTCTGTGCGGCTGCTGTCCTCGTCCTGCAGACTGTGTGGCCCTGTGTGGCCGGATCTCCCGTGACGCGCCGAGGGCAGGAGGGCTAAGCTTGCGAGTGGGAGGCCAGGGGTGCGCTGCCACTGCCCGGTTCTGCGCACGGCACCCGGAGGGGCGCGCCAGCCAGCCTGCCTGCCTGTCACCCGGGCTCCAGGCTGGGCCTTGTGCACCTGCCGTGCTCCTTACACCCGAACCGCTGGCCTGGCCCCTCTCTTCATCACCACTCCTGATTCGACGTTTTCCTACTTAAACTTTTAAGAACTGCTTTTTTTCCCGAAGGAGTGTAAAACCTCACGAACCTGGCCCAGCCTGAGCCTTTAGCCTTCTCTGTGGGTCCCCAGGGCCCGGGGAGAAATCGCTCAGGCGCTCCCATCTGCCGCGTCCAGTGAATAAACATGTGACCGAAGCTGGTGTGCCCTGGACAAATATTGGGGACCCGTGTTTTCAGTGGGGAGCAAAACCCGGCTGTGGTATTAGTTAGAGGAGGGAGGAGGGACACCAGGATGTGTCTCTGGAGCGATGAGATGAGATGGGGCAGGAAGTGTGGGCGGGACTTCCCCAGGGGTCTGTGCCATCTCAGGAGCCTGGGCGACCTCAAGCCCCGGACACTTTAGGAGCTCGTATCAGTTTCCCGTGGCTGCTGTCTTAAAGAACCAACAATTGGGTTGCTTAAAGTTTAAAAGCAAATATTTTTTCTCTCTGTCTGGAGGTTAGAAGTCTGAGATGAAGGTTCGGCAGGTTGGTTCCTTCTGGGATCCGGGGGAGAATCCATTCCCCGCTGTGTCCTGGCTTCTGGCAGCTGCTGGCGATCCCTGGCGACCCTTGGCTTTCAGATCGGTCATTCCGATATTTGCCCCCACCTCACACGGCCTTGTCCTATGACTCCGTGTGTCCTTCTCTGTCACTTGTGAGGATACTCTCCCTGAATGCAGGTCCACCTCTAATCCAGTATGATCTGCAAAGACCCTATTTCCAAATGAGGCCATGGTCTGGGTGGAAGGGATATGGGGCGCGCTACTGAACCCAGTACAGAGCTTTGTCGAGGTTCGTGGCTCCCCCTTCCTTCCTGCGTCAGGCTGGCTGCAGAGGACCTCAGAGGACCGGCGCCGCTTACCTGGGCCACGGTCATGTGGGAACGAAGCCACTGCCGTCTTCATCAGACTACGGGTGCTCACGGCCCTGAGTGGGTCTGTCAGATGAATATTCTTTAAAAAAGCTCAAACATTAAAATTAACTGCCCGAGGAGAAAAGCTTATGAAAATAAGTTACGTCTCGCAAATATTTTCAAGTAACAGTCACAATAACTGAATTAGTTTACAAATTCATACTGGCACGTGCGGCTTCCCTCTCCATGGCAGGTTGGGGCAGAAGTGGCCTCAGTGCTCAGGGAAGGGGGGCTCCTAGTCCAGCTGGGAGAGGGCACGCGAAGGGCGGAAGGGCCACGAGTCACGGCCCCCAGGCTGCGACAAGGGCCCTGCGTCCGACCAGGGGTCCTGGCGGAGGCCCAGCACAGCCTGCAGGACCTGGAGTGGGCGGTGGTCCTGCTCGCTGTGTTTTCTCTTGCGCCTCCTGGCTGGGGGTCATGCAGTTCCCGCCCCCGAGTCCTGACCCAGCTGATACGTTGCCTTTTTGAGAGCCTCCCTCAAGTTCAGCTGCAGGACAGTGTCTGCTCTGCCGCCCCAGCTGCAGGGCTCTCCAGGCCCGTCCAGTGGGCCTGCCCGTGGGTGTCCCTCCTGCCCGCAAGCAGAAGTCAGTCTCTCTTTCCCTGAGATACGCGACTTGAGGTGGCCCGCGCTGCAGCTCTCCCGCTGCGCAGAGCCCCGTGCGCCCTGAGCTCTCCCCCTCACTGTCTGTCCCCAGCCACATGTGCACGAGCTGCTGCAGGCCGCGTCATCGCCTGCTCATGGTCGCCAGCCCCTGGGACACCCGGCAAGCACGCCAGACCTCTAGGCATCAGCTGGTCGCTGGCTGACTTGTCCTGAGGGCTGTGTCCCAGCAGGCCAGGGTCACCACCTGCCTCTATCCCGAAGACAGTCACTGTGCTCAGGACGGGCCTGCGTGAGAGCGGGGCCTGAG